>NW_027665340.1:0-227686 GCF_963924005.1 Protomyctophum bolini | reverse complement strand
ACTTTGAGCATTGTGGCAAGAGCTGGGGCAGTTTGGGACAACAGGGAATGAACGGGGCCAAAATGTCACTTTCACAGTCCCAAAGTGCCATTTTCACAGTAAAAAGGCCTGGTTCACTTTTGCTTAGCTTAGTCTGTAACTTGAAAACTATGTACCGTATGGCCCTATAAACTGTGTTGGGATGAAAGCTAGCCACTTTGAGCAATGTGGGAAGTGCTGGGGCAGTTTGGGACAACAGGGCCAAAATGTCACTTTCACAGTCCCAAAGTGCCATTTTCACAGTAAAAAGGCCTGGTTCACTTTTGCTTAGCTTAGTCTGTAACTTGAAAACTATGTACCGTATGGCCCTATAAACTGTGTTGGGATGAAAGCTAGCCACTTTGAGCAATGTGGGAAGTGCTGGGGCAGTTTGGGACAACAGGGCCAAAATGTCACTTTCACAGTCCCAAAGTGCCATTTTCACAGTAAAAAGGCCTGGTTCACTTTTGCTTAGCTTAGTCTGTAACTTGAAAACTATGTACCGTATGGCCCTATAAACTGTGTTGGGATGAAAGCTAGCCACTTTGAGCATTGTGGCAAGAGCTGGGGCAGTTTGGGACAACAGGGAATGAACGGGGCCAAAATGTCACTTTCACAGTCCCAAAGTGCCATTTTCACAGTAAAAAGGCCTGGTTCACTTTTGCTTAGCTTAGTCTGTAACTTGAAAACTATGTACCGTATGGCCCTATAAACTGTGTTGGGATGAAAGCTAGCCACTTTGAGCAATGTGGGAAGTGTTGGGGCAGTTTGGGACAACAGGGCCAAAATGTCACTTTCACAGTCCCAAAGTGCCATTTTCACAGTAAAAAGGCCTGGTTCACTTTTGCTTAGCTTAGTCTGTAACTTGAAAACTATGTACCGTATGGCCCTATAAACTGTGTTGGGATGAAAGCTAGCCACTTTGAGCAATGTGGGAAGTGCTGGGGCAGTTTGGGACAACAGGGCCAAAATGTCACTTTCACAGTCCCAAAGTGCCATTTTCACAGTAAAAAAAAAAAAGATTCATTTTGCTTAGCTTAGTCTGTAACTTGAAAACTATGTACCGTATGGCCCTATAAACTGTGTTGGGATGAAAGCTAGCCACTTTGAGCAATGTGGGAAGTGCTGGGGCAGTTTGGGACAACAGGGCCAAAATGTCACTTTCACAGTCCCAAAGTGCCATTTTCACAGTAAAAAGGCCTGGTTCACTTTTGCTTAGCTTAGTCTGTAACTTGAAAACTATGTACCGTATGGCCCTATAAACTGTGTTGGGATGAAAGCTAGCCACTTTGAGCAATGTGGGAAGTGCTGGGGCAGTTTGGGACAACAGGGCCAAAATGTCACTTTCACAGTCCCAAAGTGCCATTTTCACAGTAAAAAGGCCTGGTTCACTTTTGCTTAGCTTAGTCTGTAACTTGAAAACTATGTACCGTATGGCCCTATAAACTGTGTTGGGATGAAAGCTAGCCACGTTGAGCATTGTGGCAAGAGCTGGGGCAGTTTGGGACAACAGGGAATGAACGGGGCCAAAATGTCACTTTCACAGTCCCAAAGTGCCATTTTCACAGTAAAAAGGCCTGGTTCACTTTTGCTTAGCTTAGTCTGTAACTTGAAAACTATGTACCGTATGGCCCTATAAACTGTGTTGGGATGAAAGCTAGCCACTTTGAGCAATGTGGGAAGTGCTGGGGCAGTTTGGGACAACAGGGCCAAAATGTCACTTTCACAGTCCCAAAGTGCCATTTTCACAGTAAAAAGGCCTGGTTCACTTTTGCTTAGCTTAGTCTGTAACTTGAAAACTATGTACCGTATGGCCCTATAAACTGTGTTGGGATGAAAGCTAGCCACTTTGAGCATTGTGGCAAGAGCTGGGGCAGTTTGGGACAACAGGGAATGAACGGGGCCAAAATGTCACTTTCACAGTCCCAAAGTGCCATTTTCACAGTAAAAAGGCCTGGTTCACTTTTGCTTAGCTTAGTCTGTAACTTGAAAACTATGTACCGTATGGCCCTATAAACTGTGTTGGGATGAAAGCTAGCCACTTTGAGCAATGTGGGAAGTGTTGGGGCAGTTTGGGACAACAGGGCCAAAATGTCACTTTCACAGTCCCAAAGTGCCATTTTCACAGTAAAAAGGCCTGGTTCACTTTTGCTTAGCTTAGTCTGTAACTTGAAAACTATGTACCGTATGGCCCTATAAACTGTGTTGGGATGAAAGCTAGCCACTTTGAGCAATGTGGGAAGTGCTGGGGCAGTTTGGGACAACAGGGCCAAAATGTCACTTTCACAGTCCCAAAGTGCCATTTTCACAGTAAAAAAAAAAAGATTCATTTTGCTTAGCTTAGTCTGTAACTTGAAAACTATGTACCGTATGGCCCTATAAACTGTGTTGGGATGAAAGCTAGCCACTTTGAGCAATGTGGGAAGTGCTGGGGCAGTTTGGGACAACAGGGCCAAAATGTCACTTTCACAGTCCCAAAGTGCCATTTTCACAGTAAAAAAAAAAAGATTCATTTTGCTTAGCTTAGTCTGTAACTTGAAAACTATGTACCGTATGGCCCTATAAACTGTGTTGGGATGAAAGCTAGCCACTTTGAGCAATGTGGGAAGTGCTGGGGCAGTTTGGGACAACAGGGCCAAAATGTCACTTTCACAGTCCCAAAGTGCCATTTTCACAGTAAAAAGGCCTGGTTCACTTTTGCTTAGCTTAGTCTGTAACTTGAAAACTATGTACCGTATGGCCCTATAAACTGTGTTGGGATGAAAGCTAGCCACTTTGAGCAATGTGGGAAGTGCTGGGGCAGTTTGGGACAACAGGGCCAAAATGTCACTTTCACAGTCCCAAAGTGCCATTTTCACAGTAAAAAGGCCTGGTTCACTTTTGCTTAGCTTAGTCTGTAACTTGAAAACTATGTACCGTATGGCCCTATAAACTGTGTTGGGATGAAAGCTAGCCACGTTGAGCATTGTGGCAAGAGCTGGGGCAGTTTGGGACAACAGGGAATGAACGGGGCCAAAATGTCACTTTCACAGTCCCAAAGTGCCATTTTCACAGTAAAAAGGCCTGGTTCACTTTTGCTTAGCTTAGTCTGTAACTTGAAAACTATGTACCGTATGGCCCTATAAACTGTGTTGGGATGAAAGCTAGCCACTTTGAGCAATGTGGGAAGTGCTGGGGCAGTTTGGGACAACAGGGCCAAAATGTCACTTTCACAGTCCCAAAGTGCCATTTTCACAGTAAAAAGGCCTGGTTCACTTTTGCTTAGCTTAGTCTGTAACTTGAAAACTATGTACCGTATGGCCCTATAAACTGTGTTGGGATGAAAGCTAGCCACTTTGAGCAATGTGGGAAGTGCTGGGGCAGTTTGGGACAACAGGGCCAAAATGTCACTTTCACAGTCCCAAAGTGCCATTTTCACAGTAAAAAGGCCTGGTTCACTTTTGCTTAGCTTAGTCTGTAACTTGAAAACTATGTACCGTATGGCCCTATAAACTGTGTTGGGATGAAAGCTAGCCACTTTGAGCATTGTGGCAAGAGCTGGGGCAGTTTGGGACAACAGGGAATGAACGGGGCCAAAATGTCACTTTCACAGTCCCAAAGTGCCATTTTCACAGTAAAAAGGCCTGGTTCACTTTTGCTTAGCTTAGTCTGTAACTTGAAAACTATGTACCGTATGGCCCTATAAACTGTGTTGGGATGAAAGCTAGCCACTTTGAGCAATGTGGGAAGTGCTGGGGCAGTTTGGGACAACAGGGCCAAAATGTCACTTTCACAGTCCCAAAGTGCCATTTTCACAGTAAAAAGGCCTGGTTCACTTTTGCTTAGCTTAGTCTGTAACTTGAAAACTATGTACCGTATGGCCCTATAAACTGTGTTGGGATGAAAGCTAGCCACTTTGAGCAATGTGGGAAGTGCTGGGGCAGTTTGGGACAACAGGGCCAAAATGTCACTTTCACAGTCCCAAAGTGCCGTTTTCACAGTAAAAAGGCCTGGTTCACTTTTGCTTAGCTTAGTCTGTAACTTGAAAAACTATGTACCGTATGGCCCTATAAACTGTGTTGGGATGAAAGCTAGCCACTTTGAGCAATGTGGGAAGTGCTGGGCAGTTTGGGACAACAGGGCCAAAATGTCACTTTCACAGTCCCAAAGTGCCATTTTCACAGTAAAAAAAAAAAAGATTCATTTTGCTTAGCTTAGTCTGTAACTTGAAAACTATGTACCGTATGGCCCTATAAACTGTGTTGGGATGAAAGCTAGCCACTTTGAGCAATGTGGGAAGTGCTGGGGCAGTTTGGGACAACAGGGCCAAAATGTCACTTTCACAGTCCCAAAGTGCCGTTTTCACAGTAAAAAGGCCTGTTCACTTTTGCTTAGCTTAGTCTGTAACTTGAAAACTATGTACCGTATGGCCCTATAAACTGTGTTGGGATGAAAGCTAGCCACTTTGAGCAATGTGGGAAGTGCTGGGGCAGTTTGGGACAACAGGGCCAAAATGTCACTTTCACAGTCCCAAAGTGCCGTTTTCACAGTAAAAAGGCCTGGTTCACTTTTGCTTAGCTTAGTCTGTAACTTGAAAACTATGTACCGTATGGCCCTATAAACTGTGTTGGATGAAAGCTAGCCACTTTTGAGCAATGTGGGAAGTGCTGGGGCAGTTTGGGACAACAGGGCCAAAATGTCACTTTCACAGTCCCAAAGTGCCATTTTCACAGTAAAAAGGCCTGGTTCACTTTTGCTTAGCTTAGTCTGTAACTTGAAAACTATGTACCGTATGGCCCTATAAACTGTGTTGGGATGAAAGCTAGCCACTTTGAGCATTGTGGCAAGAGCTGGGGCAGTTTGGGACAACAGGGAATGAACGGGGCCAAAATGTCACTTTCACAGTCCCAAAGTGCCATTTTCACAGTAAAAAGGCCTGGTTCACTTTTGCTTAGCTTAGTCTGTAACTTGAAAACTATGTACCGTATGGCCCTATAAACTGTGTTGGGATGAAAGCTAGCCACTTTGAGCAATGTGGGAAGTGCTGGGGCAGTTGGGACAACAGGGCCAAAATGTCACTTTCACAGTCCCAAAGTGCCATTTTCACAGTAAAAAGGCCTGGTTCACTTTTGCTTAGCTTAGTCTGTAACTTGAAAACTATGTACCGTATGGCCCTATAAACTGTGTTGGGATGAAAGCTAGCCACTTTGAGCAATGTGGGAAGTGCTGGGGCAGTTTGGGACAACAGGGCCAAAATGTCACTTTCACAGTCCCAAAGTGCCATTTTCACAGTAAAAAGGCCTGGTTCACTTTTGCTTAGCTTAGTCTGTAACTTGAAAACTATGTACCGTATGGCCCTATAAACTGTGTTGGGATGAAAGCTAGCCACTTTGAGCATTGTGGCAAGAGCTGGGGCAGTTTGGGACAACAGGGAATGAACGGGGCCAAAATGTCACTTTCACAGTCCCAAAGTGCCATTTTCACAGTAAAAAGGCCTGGTTCACTTTTGCTTAGCTTAGTCTGTAACTTGAAAACTATGTACCGTATGGCCCTATAAACTGTGTTGGGATGAAAGCTAGCCACTTTGAGCAATGTGGGAAGTGTTGGGGCAGTTTGGGACAACAGGGCCAAAATGTCACTTTCACAGTCCCAAAGTGCCATTTTCACAGTAAAAAGGCCTGGTTCACTTTTGCTTAGCTTAGTCTGTAACTTGAAAACTATGTACCGTATGGCCCTATAAACTGTGTTGGGATGAAAGCTAGCCACTTTGAGCAATGTGGGAAGTGCTGGGGCAGTTTGGGACAACAGGGCCAAAATGTCACTTTCACAGTCCCAAAGTGCCATTTTCACAGTAAAAAAAAAAGATTCATTTTGCTTAGCTTAGTCTGTAACTTGAAAACTATGTACCGTATGGCCCTATAAACTGTGTTGGGATGAAAGCTAGCCACTTTGAGCAATGTGGGAAGTGCTGGGGCAGTTTGGGACAACAGGGCCAAAATGTCACTTTCACAGTCCCAAAGTGCCATTTTCACAGTAAAAAGGCCTGGTTCACTTTTGCTTAGCTTAGTCTGTAACTTGAAAACTATGTACCGTATGGCCCTATAAACTGTGTTGGGATGAAAGCTAGCCACTTTGAGCAATGTGGGAAGTGCTGGGGCAGTTTGGGACAACAGGGCCAAAATGTCACTTTCACAGTCCCAAAGTGCCATTTTCACAGTAAAAAGGCCTGGTTCACTTTTGCTTAGCTTAGTCTGTAACTTGAAAACTATGTACCGTATGGCCCTATAAACTGTGTTGGGATGAAAGCTAGCCACGTTGAGCATTGTGGCAAGAGCTGGGGCAGTTTGGGACAACAGGGAATGAACGGGGCCAAAATGTCACTTTCACAGTCCCAAAGTGCCATTTTCACAGTAAAAAGGCCTGGTTCACTTTTGCTTAGCTTAGTCTGTAACTTGAAAACTATGTACCGTATGGCCCTATAAACTGTGTTGGGATGAAAGCTAGCCACTTTGAGCAATGTGGGAAGTGCTGGGGCAGTTTGGGACAACAGGGCCAAAATGTCACTTTCACAGTCCCAAAGTGCCATTTTCACAGTAAAAAGGCCTGGTTCACTTTTGCTTAGCTTAGTCTGTAACTTGAAAACTATGTACCGTATTGCCCTATAAACTGTGTTGGGATGAAAGCTAGCCACTTTGAGCATTGTGGCAAGAGCTGGGGCAGTTTGGGACAACAGGGAATGAACGGGGCCAAAATGTCACTTTCACAGTCCCAAAGTGCCATTTTCACAGTAAAAAGGCCTGGTTCACTTTTGCTTAGCTTAGTCTGTAACTTGAAAACTATGTACCGTATGGCCCTATAAACTGTGTTGGGATGAAAGCTAGCCACTTTGAGCAATGTGGGAAGTGTTGGGGCAGTTTGGGACAACAGGGCCAAAATGTCACTTTCACAGTCCCAAAGTGCCATTTTCACAGTAAAAAGGCCTGGTTCACTTTTGCTTAGCTTAGTCTGTAACTTGAAAACTATGTACCGTATGGCCCTATAAACTGTGTTGGGATGAAAGCTAGCCACTTTGAGCAATGTGGGAAGTGCTGGGGCAGTTTGGGACAACAGGGCCAAAATGTCACTTTCACAGTCCCAAAGTGCCATTTTCACAGTAAAAAAAAAAAGATTCATTTTGCTTAGCTTAGTCTGTAACTTGAAAACTATGTACCGTATGGCCCTATAAACTGTGTTGGGATGAAAGCTAGCCACTTTGAGCAATGTGGGAAGTGCTGGGGCAGTTTGGGACAACAGGGCCAAAATGTCACTTTCACAGTCCCAAAGTGCCATTTTCACAGTAAAAAGGCCTGGTTCACTTTTGCTTAGCTTAGTCTGTAACTTGAAAACTATGTACCGTATGGCCCTATAAACTGTGTTGGGATGAAAGCTAGCCACTTTGAGCAATGTGGGAAGTGCTGGGGCAGTTTGGGACAACAGGGCCAAAATGTCACTTTCACAGTCCCAAAGTGCCATTTTCACAGTAAAAAGGCCTGGTTCACTTTTGCTTAGCTTAGTCTGTAACTTGAAAACTATGTACCGTATGGCCCTATAAACTGTGTTGGGATGAAAGCTAGCCACGTTGAGCATTGTGGCAAGAGCTGGGGCAGTTTGGGACAACAGGGAATGAACGGGGCCAAAATGTCACTTTCACAGTCCCAAAGTGCCATTTTCACAGTAAAAAGGCCTGGTTCACTTTTGCTTAGCTTAGTCTGTAACTTGAAAACTATGTACCGTATGGCCCTATAAACTGTGTTGGGATGAAAGCTAGCCACTTTGAGCAATGTGGGAAGTGCTGGGGCAGTTTGGGACAACAGGGCCAAAATGTCACTTTCACAGTCCCAAAGTGCCATTTTCACAGTAAAAAAAAAAAGATTCATTTTGCTTAGCTTAGTCTGTAACTTGAAAACTATGTACCGTATGGCCCTATAAACTGTGTTGGGATGAAAGCTAGCCACTTTGAGCAATGTGGGAAGTGCTGGGGCAGTTTGGGACAACAGGGCCAAAATGTCACTTTCACAGTCCCAAAGTGCCGTTTTCACAGTAAAAAGGCCTGGTTCACTTTTGCTTAGCTTAGTCTGTAACTTGAAAACTATGTACCGTATGGCCCTATAAACTGTGTTGGGATGAAAGCTAGCCACTTTGAGCAATGTGGGAAGTGCTGGGGCAGTTTGGGACAACAGGGCCAAAATGTCACTTTCACAGTCCCAAAGTGCCGTTTTCACAGTAAAAAGGCCTGGTTCACTTTTGCTTAGCTTAGTCTGTAACTTGAAAACTATGTACCGTATGGCCCTATAAACTGTGTTGGGATGAAAGCTAGCCACTTTGAGCAATGTGGGAAGTGCTGGGGCAGTTTGGGACAACAGGGCCAAAATGTCACTTTCACAGTCCCAAAGTGCCATTTTCACAGTAAAAAGGCCTGGTTCACTTTTGCTTAGCTTAGTCTGTAACTTGAAAACTATGTACCGTATGGCCCTATAAACTGTGTTGGGATGAAAGCTAGCCACTTTGAGCATTGTGGCAAGAGCTGGGGCAGTTTGGGACAACAGGGAATGAACGGGGCCAAAATGTCACTTTCACAGTCCCAAAGTGCCATTTTCACAGTAAAAAGGCCTGGTTCACTTTTGCTTAGCTTAGTCTGTAACTTGAAAACTATGTACCGTATGGCCCTATAAACTGTGTTGGGATGAAAGCTAGCCACTTTGAGCAATGTGGGAAGTGCTGGGGCAGTTTGGGACAACAGGGCCAAAATGTCACTTTCACAGTCCCAAAGTGCCATTTTCACAGTAAAAAGGCCTGGTTCACTTTTGCTTAGCTTAGTCTGTAACTTGAAAACTATGTACCGTATGGCCCTATAAACTGTGTTGAGATGAAAGCTAGCCACTTTGAGCATTGTGGCAAGAGCTGGGGCAGTTTGGGACAACAGGGAACGAACAGGGCCAAAATGTCACTTTCACAGTCCCAAAGTGCCATTTTCACAGTAAAAAAAAAAAGGTTCACTTTTGCTTAGCTTAGTCTGTAACTTGAAAACTATGTACCGTATGGCCCTATAAACTGTGTTGGGATGAAAGCTAGCCACTTTGAGCATTGTGGCAAGAGCTGGGGCAGTTTGGGACAACAGGGAATGAACGGGGCCAAAATGTCACTTTCACAGTCCCAAAGTGCCATTTTCACAGTAAAAAGGCCTGGTTCACTTTTGCTTAGCTTAGTCTGTAACTTGAAAACTATGTACCGTATGGCCCTATAAACTGTGTTGGGATGAAAGCTAGCCACTTTGAGCAATGTGGGAAGTGTTGGGGCAGTTTGGGACAACAGGGCCAAAATGTCACTTTCACAGTCCCAAAGTGCCATTTTCACAGTAAAAAGGCCTGGTTCACTTTTGCTTAGCTTAGTCTGTAACTTGAAAACTATGTACCGTATGGCCCTATAAACTGTGTTGGGATGAAAGCTAGCCACTTTGAGCAATGTGGGAAGTGCTGGGGCAGTTTGGGACAACAGGGCCAAAATGTCACTTTCACAGTCCCAAAGTGCCATTTTCACAGTAAAAAAAAAAAGATTCATTTTGCTTAGCTTAGTCTGTAACTTGAAAACTATGTACCGTATGGCCCTATAAACTGTGTTGGGATGAAAGCTAGCCACTTTGAGCAATGTGGGAAGTGCTGGGGCAGTTTGGGACAACAGGGCCAAAATGTCACTTTCACAGTCCCAAAGTGCCATTTTCACAGTAAAAAGGCCTGGTTCACTTTTGCTTAGCTTAGTCTGTAACTTGAAAACTATGTACCGTATGGCCCTATAAACTGTGTTGGGATGAAAGCTAGCCACTTTGAGCAATGTGGGAAGTGCTGGGGCAGTTTGGGACAACAGGGCCAAAATGTCACTTTCACAGTCCCAAAGTGCCATTTTCACAGTAAAAAGGCCTGGTTCACTTTTGCTTAGCTTAGTCTGTAACTTGAAAACTATGTACCGTATGGCCCTATAAACTGTGTTGGGATGAAAGCTAGCCACGTTGAGCATTGTGGCAAGAGCTGGGGCAGTTTGGGACAACAGGGAATGAACGGGGCCAAAATGTCACTTTCACAGTCCCAAAGTGCCATTTTCACAGTAAAAAGGCCTGGTTCACTTTTGCTTAGCTTAGTCTGTAACTTGAAAACTATGTACCGTATGGCCCTATAAACTGTGTTGGGATGAAAGCTAGCCACTTTGAGCAATGTGGGAAGTGCTGGGGCAGTTTGGGACAACAGGGCCAAAATGTCACTTTCACAGTCCCAAAGTGCCGTTTTCACAGTAAAAAGGCCTGGTTCACTTTTGCTTAGCTTAGTCTGTAACTTGAAAACTATGTACCGTATGGCCCTATAAACTGTGTTGGGATGAAAGCTAGCCACTTTGAGCAATGTGGGAAGTGCTGGGGCAGTTTGGGACAACAGGGCCAAAATGTCACTTTCACAGTCCCAAAGTGCCATTTTCACAGTAAAAAGGCCTGGTTCACTTTTGCTTAGCTTAGTCTGTAACTTGAAAACTATGTACCGTATGGCCCTATAAACTGTGTTGGGATGAAAGCTAGCCACTTTGAGCAATGTGGGAAGTGCTGGGGCAGTTTGGGACAACAGGGCCAAAATGTCACTTTCACAGTCCCAAAGTGCCATTTTCACAGTAAAAAGGCCTGGTTCACTTTTGCTTAGCTTAGTCTGTAACTTGAAAACTATGTACCGTATGGCCCTATAAACTGTGTTGGGATGAAAGCTAGCCACTTTGAGCAATGTGGGAAGTGCTGGGGCAGTTTGGGACAACAGGGCCAAAATGTCACTTTCACAGTCCCAAAGTGCCATTTTCACAGTAAAAAGGCCTGGTTCACTTTTGCTTAGCTTAGTCTGTAACTTGAAAACTATGTACCGTATGGCCCTATAAACTGTGTTGGGATGAAAGCTAGCCACGTTGAGCATTGTGGCAAGAGCTGGGGCAGTTTGGGACAACAGGGAATGAACGGGGCCAAAATGTCACTTTCACAGTCCCAAAGTGCCATTTTCACAGTAAAAAGGCCTGGTTCACTTTTGCTTAGCTTAGTCTGTAACTTGAAAACTATGTACCGTATGGCCCTATAAACTGTGTTGGGATGAAAGCTAGCCACTTTGAGCAATGTGGGAAAAGCTGGGGCAGTTTGGGACAACAGGGCCAAAATGTCACTTTCACAGTCCCAAAGTGCCATTTTCACAGTAAAAAGGCCTGGTTCACTTTTGCTTAGCTTAGTCTGTAACTTGAAAACTATGTACCGTATGGCCCTATAAACTGTGTTGGGATGAAAGCTAGCCACTTTGAGCATTGTGGCAAGAGCTGGGGCAGTTTGGGACAACAGGGAATGAACGGGGCCAAAATGTCACTTTCACAGTCCCAAAGTGCCATTTTCACAGTAAAAAGGCCTGGTTCACTTTTGCTTAGCTTAGTCTGTAACTTGAAAACTATGTACCGTATGGCCCTATAAACTGTGTTGGGATGAAAGCTAGCCACTTTGAGCAATGTGGGAAGTGTTGGGGCAGTTTGGGACAACAGGGCCAAAATGTCACTTTCACAGTCCCAAAGTGCCATTTTCACAGTAAAAAGGCCTGGTTCACTTTTGCTTAGCTTAGTCTGTAACTTGAAAACTATGTACCGTATGGCCCTATAAACTGTGTTGGGATGAAAGCTAGCCACTTTGAGCAATGTGGGAAGTGCTGGGGCAGTTTGGGACAACAGGGCCAAAATGTCACTTTCACAGTCCCAAAGTGCCATTTTCACAGTAAAAAAAAAAAGATTCATTTTGCTTAGCTTAGTCTGTAACTTGAAAACTATGTACCGTATGGCCCTATAAACTGTGTTGGGATGAAAGCTAGCCACTTTGAGCAATGTGGGAAGTGCTGGGGCAGTTTGGGACAACAGGGCCAAAATGTCACTTTCACAGTCCCAAAGTGCCATTTTCACAGTAAAAAAAAAAAGATTCATTTTGCTTAGCTTAGTCTGTAACTTGAAAACTATGTACCGTATGGCCCTATAAACTGTGTTGGGATGAAAGCTAGCCACTTTGAGCAATGTGGGAAGTGCTGGGGCAGTTTGGGACAACAGGGCCAAAATGTCACTTTCACAGTCCCAAAGTGCCATTTTCACAGTAAAAAGGCCTGGTTCACTTTTGCTTAGCTTAGTCTGTAACTTGAAAACTATGTACCGTATGGCCCTATAAACTGTGTTGGGATGAAAGCTAGCCACTTTGAGCAATGTGGGAAGTGCTGGGGCAGTTTGGGACAACAGGGCCAAAATGTCACTTTCACAGTCCCAAAGTGCCATTTTCACAGTAAAAAGGCCTGGTTCACTTTTGCTTAGCTTAGTCTGTAACTTGAAAACTATGTACCGTATGGCCCTATAAACTGTGTTGGGATGAAAGCTAGCCACGTTGAGCATTGTGGCAAGAGCTGGGGCAGTTTGGGACAACAGGGAATGAACGGGGCCAAAATGTCACTTTCACAGTCCCAAAGTGCCATTTTCACAGTAAAAAGGCCTGGTTCACTTTTGCTTAGCTTAGTCTGTAACTTGAAAACTATGTACCGTATGGCCCTATAAACTGTGTTGGGATGAAAGCTAGCCACTTTGAGCAATGTGGGAAGTGCTGGGGCAGTTTGGGACAACAGGGCCAAAATGTCACTTTCACAGTCCCAAAGTGCCATTTTCACAGTAAAAAAAAAAAGATTCATTTTGCTTAGCTTAGTCTGTAACTTGAAAACTATGTACCGTATGGCCCTATAAACTGTGTTGGGATGAAAGCTAGCCACTTTGAGCAATGTGGGAAGTGCTGGGGCAGTTTGGGACAACAGGGCCAAAATGTCACTTTCACAGTCCCAAAGTGCCGTTTTCACAGTAAAAAGGCCTGGTTCACTTTTGCTTAGCTTAGTCTGTAACTTGAAAACTATGTACCGTATGGCCCTATAAACTGTGTTGGGATGAAAGCTAGCCACTTTGAGCAATGTGGGAAGTGCTGGGGCAGTTTGGGACAACAGGGCCAAAATGTCACTTTCACAGTCCCAAAGTGCCGTTTTCACAGTAAAAAGGCCTGGTTCACTTTTGCTTAGCTTAGTCTGTAACTTGAAAACTATGTACCGTATGGCCCTATAAACTGTGTTGGGATGAAAGCTAGCCACTTTGAGCAATGTGGGAAGTGCTGGGGCAGTTTGGGACAACAGGGCCAAAATGTCACTTTCACAGTCCCAAAGTGCCATTTTCACAGTAAAAAGGCCTGGTTCACTTTTGCTTAGCTTAGTCTGTAACTTGAAAACTATGTACCGTATGGCCCTATAAACTGTGTTGGGATGAAAGCTAGCCACTTTGAGCATTGTGGCAAGAGCTGGGGCAGTTTGGGACAACAGGGAATGAACGGGGCCAAAATGTCACTTTCACAGTCCCAAAGTGCCATTTTCACAGTAAAAAGGCCTGGTTCACTTTTGCTTAGCTTAGTCTGTAACTTGAAAACTATGTACCGTATGGCCCTATAAACTGTGTTGGGATGAAAGCTAGCCACTTTGAGCAATGTGGGAAGTGCTGGGGCAGTTTGGGACAACAGGGCCAAAATGTCACTTTCACAGTCCCAAAGTGCCATTTTCACAGTAAAAAGGCCTGGTTCACTTTTGCTTAGCTTAGTCTGTAACTTGAAAACTATGTACCGTATGGCCCTATAAACTGTGTTGAGATGAAAGCTAGCCACTTTGAGCATTGTGGCAAGAGCTGGGGCAGTTTGGGACAACAGGGAACGAACAGGGCCAAAATGTCACTTTCACAGTCCCAAAGTGCCATTTTCACAGTAAAAAAAAAAAGGTTCACTTTTGCTTAGCTTAGTCTGTAACTTGAAAACTATGTACCGTATGGCCCTATAAACTGTGTTGGGATGAAAGCTAGCCACTTTGAGCATTGTGGCAAGAGCTGGGGCAGTTTGGGACAACAGGGAATGAACGGGGCCAAAATGTCACTTTCACAGTCCCAAAGTGCCATTTTCACAGTAAAAAGGCCTGGTTCACTTTTGCTTAGCTTAGTCTGTAACTTGAAAACTATGTACCGTATGGCCCTATAAACTGTGTTGGGATGAAAGCTAGCCACTTTGAGCAATGTGGGAAGTGTTGGGGCAGTTTGGGACAACAGGGCCAAAATGTCACTTTCACAGTCCCAAAGTGCCATTTTCACAGTAAAAAGGCCTGGTTCACTTTTGCTTAGCTTAGTCTGTAACTTGAAAACTATGTACCGTATGGCCCTATAAACTGTGTTGGGATGAAAGCTAGCCACTTTGAGCAATGTGGGAAGTGCTGGGGCAGTTTGGGACAACAGGGCCAAAATGTCACTTTCACAGTCCCAAAGTGCCATTTTCACAGTAAAAAAAAAAAGATTCATTTTGCTTAGCTTAGTCTGTAACTTGAAAACTATGTACCGTATGGCCCTATAAACTGTGTTGGGATGAAAGCTAGCCACTTTGAGCAATGTGGGAAGTGCTGGGGCAGTTTGGGACAACAGGGCCAAAATGTCACTTTCACAGTCCCAAAGTGCCATTTTCACAGTAAAAAGGCCTGGTTCACTTTTGCTTAGCTTAGTCTGTAACTTGAAAACTATGTACCGTATGGCCCTATAAACTGTGTTGGGATGAAAGCTAGCCACTTTGAGCAATGTGGGAAGTGCTGGGGCAGTTTGGGACAACAGGGCCAAAATGTCACTTTCACAGTCCCAAAGTGCCATTTTCACAGTAAAAAGGCCTGGTTCACTTTTGCTTAGCTTAGTCTGTAACTTGAAAACTATGTACCGTATGGCCCTATAAACTGTGTTGGGATGAAAGCTAGCCACGTTGAGCATTGTGGCAAGAGCTGGGGCAGTTTGGGACAACAGGGAATGAACGGGGCCAAAATGTCACTTTCACAGTCCCAAAGTGCCATTTTCACAGTAAAAAGGCCTGGTTCACTTTTGCTTAGCTTAGTCTGTAACTTGAAAACTATGTACCGTATGGCCCTATAAACTGTGTTGGGATGAAAGCTAGCCACTTTGAGCAATGTGGGAAGTGCTGGGGCAGTTTGGGACAACAGGGCCAAAATGTCACTTTCACAGTCCCAAAGTGCCGTTTTCACAGTAAAAAGGCCTGGTTCACTTTTGCTTAGCTTAGTCTGTAACTTGAAAACTATGTACCGTATGGCCCTATAAACTGTGTTGGGATGAAAGCTAGCCACTTTGAGCAATGTGGGAAGTGCTGGGGCAGTTTGGGACAACAGGGCCAAAATGTCACTTTCACAGTCCCAAAGTGCCATTTTCACAGTAAAAAGGCCTGGTTCACTTTTGCTTAGCTTAGTCTGTAACTTGAAAACTATGTACCGTATGGCCCTATAAACTGTGTTGGGATGAAAGCTAGCCACTTTGAGCAATGTGGGAAGTGCTGGGGCAGTTTGGGACAACAGGGCCAAAATGTCACTTTCACAGTCCCAAAGTGCCATTTTCACAGTAAAAAGGCCTGGTTCACTTTTGCTTAGCTTAGTCTGTAACTTGAAAACTATGTACCGTATGGCCCTATAAACTGTGTTGGGATGAAAGCTAGCCACTTTGAGCATTGTGGCAAGAGCTGGGGCAGTTTGGGACAACAGGGAATGAACGGGGCCAAAATGTCACTTTCACAGTCCCAAAGTGCCATTTTCACAGTAAAAAGGCCTGGTTCACTTTTGCTTAGCTTAGTCTGTAACTTGAAAACTATGTACCGTATGGCCCTATAAACTGTGTTGGGATGAAAGCTAGCCACTTTGAGCAATGTGGGAAGTGCTGGGGCAGTTTGGGACAACAGGGCCAAAATGTCACTTTCACAGTCCCAAAGTGCCATTTTCACAGTAAAAAGGCCTGGTTCACTTTTGCTTAGCTTAGTCTGTAACTTGAAAACTATGTACCGTATGGCCCTATAAACTGTGTTGGGATGAAAGCTAGCCACTTTGAGCAATGTGGGAAGTGCTGGGGCAGTTTGGGACAACAGGGCCAAAATGTCACTTTCACAGTCCCAAAGTGCCATTTTCACAGTAAAAAGGCCTGGTTCACTTTTGCTTAGCTTAGTCTGTAACTTGAAAACTATGTACCGTATGGCCCTATAAACTGTGTTGGGATGAAAGCTAGCCACTTTGAGCAATGTGGGAAGTGCTGGGGCAGTTTGGGACAACAGGGCCAAAATGTCACTTTCACAGTCCCAAAGTGCCATTTTCACAGTAAAAAAAAAAAGATTCATTTTGCTTAGCTTAGTCTGTAACTTGAAAACTATGTACCGTATGGCCCTATAAACTGTGTTGGGATGAAAGCTAGCCACTTTGAGCAATGTGGGAAGTGCTGGGGCAGTTTGGGACAACAGGGCCAAAATGTCACTTTCACAGTCCCAAAGTGCCATTTTCACAGTAAAAAGGCCTGGTTCACTTTTGCTTAGCTTAGTCTGTAACTTGAAAACTATGTACCGTATGGCCCTATAAACTGTGTTGGGATGAAAGCTAGCCACTTTGAGCAATGTGGGAAGTGCTGGGGCAGTTTGGGACAACAGGGCCAAAATGTCACTTTCACAGTCCCAAAGTGCCATTTTCACAGTAAAAAGGCCTGGTTCACTTTTGCTTAGCTTAGTCTGTAACTTGAAAACTATGTACCGTATGGCCCTATAAACTGTGTTGGGATGAAAGCTAGCCACGTTGAGCATTGTGGCAAGAGCTGGGGCAGTTTGGGACAACAGGGAATGAACGGGGCCAAAATGTCACTTTCACAGTCCCAAAGTGCCATTTTCACAGTAAAAAGGCCTGGTTCACTTTTGCTTAGCTTAGTCTGTAACTTGAAAACTATGTACCGTATGGCCCTATAAACTGTGTTGGGATGAAAGCTAGCCACTTTGAGCAATGTGGGAAGTGCTGGGGCAGTTTGGGACAACAGGGCCAAAATGTCACTTTCACAGTCCCAAAGTGCCGTTTTCACAGTAAAAAGGCCTGGTTCACTTTTGCTTAGCTTAGTCTGTAACTTGAAAACTATGTACCGTATGGCCCTATAAACTGTGTTGGGATGAAAGCTAGCCACTTTGAGCAATGTGGGAAGTGCTGGGGCAGTTTGGGACAACAGGGCCAAAATGTCACTTTCACAGTCCCAAAGTGCCATTTTCACAGTAAAAAAAAAAAGATTCATTTTGCTTAGCTTAGTCTGTAACTTGAAAACTATGTATCGTATGGCCCTATAAACTGTGTTGGGATGAAAGCTAGCCACTTTGAGCAATGTGGGAAGTGCTGGGGCAGTTTGGGACAACAGGGCCAAAATGTCACTTTCACAGTCCCAAAGTGCCGTTTTCACAGTAAAAAGGCCTGGTTCACTTTTGCTTAGCTTAGTCTGTAACTTGAAAACTATGTACCGTATGGCCCTATAAACTGTGTTGGGATGAAAGCTAGCCACTTTGAGCAATGTGGGAAGTGCTGGGGCAGTTTGGGACAACAGGGCCAAAATGTCACTTTCACAGTCCCAAAGTGCCGTTTTCACAGTAAAAAGGCCTGGTTCACTTTTGCTTAGCTTAGTCTGTAACTTGAAAACTATGTACCGTATGGCCCTATAAACTGTGTTGGGATGAAAGCTAGCCACGTTGAGCATTGTGGCAAGAGCTGGGGCAGTTTGGGACAACAGGGAATGAACGGGGCCAAAATGTCACTTTCACAGTCCCAAAGTGCCATTTTCACAGTAAAAAGGCCTGGTTCACTTTTGCTTAGCTTAGTCTGTAACTTGAAAACTATGTACCGTATGGCCCTATAAACTGTGTTGGGATGAAAGCTAGCCACTTTGAGCAATGTGGGAAGTGCTGGGGCAGTTTGGGACAACAGGGCCAAAATGTCACTTTCACAGTCCCAAAGTGCCGTTTTCACAGTAAAAAGGCCTGGTTCACTTTTGCTTAGCTTAGTCTGTAACTTGAAAACTATGTACCGTATGGCCCTATAAACTGTGTTGGGATGAAAGCTAGCCACTTTGAGCAATGTGGGAAGTGCTGGGGCAGTTTGGGACAACAGGGCCAAAATGTCACTTTCACAGTCCCAAAGTGCCATTTTCACAGTAAAAAAAAAAAGATTCATTTTGCTTAGCTTAGTCTGTAACTTGAAAACTATGTACCGTATGGCCCTATAAACTGTGTTGGGATGAAAGCTAGCCACTTTGAGCAATGTGGGAAGTGCTGGGGCAGTTTGGGACAACAGGGCCAAAATGTCACTTTCACAGTCCCAAAGTGCCGTTTTCACAGTAAAAAGGCCTGGTTCACTTTTGCTTAGCTTAGTCTGTAACTTGAAAACTATGTACCGTATGGCCCTATAAACTGTGTTGGGATGAAAGCTAGCCACTTTGAGCAATGTGGGAAGTGCTGGGGCAGTTTGGGACAACAGGGCCAAAATGTCACTTTCACAGTCCCAAAGTGCCGTTTTCACAGTAAAAAGGCCTGGTTCACTTTTGCTTAGCTTAGTCTGTAACTTGAAAACTATGTACCGTATGGCCCTATAAACTGTGTTGGGATGAAAGCTAGCCACTTTGAGCATTGTGGCAAGAGCTGGGGCAGTTTGGGACAACAGGGAATGAACGGGGCCAAAATGTCACTTTCACAGTCCCAAAGTGCCATTTTCACAGTAAAAAGGCCTGGTTCACTTTTGCTTAGCTTAGTCTGTAACTTGAAAACTATGTACCGTATGGCCCTATAAACTGTGTTGGGATGAAAGCTAGCCACTTTGAGCAATGTGGGAAGTGCTGGGGCAGTTTGGGACAACAGGGCCAAAATGTCACTTTCACAGTCCCAAAGTGCCATTTTCACAGTAAAAAAAAAAAGATTCATTTTGCTTAGCTTAGTCTGTAACTTGAAAACTATGTACCGTATGGCCCTATAAACTGTGTTGGGATGAAAGCTAGCAACTTTGAGCAATGTGGGAAGTGCTGGGGCAGTTTGGGACAACAGGGCCAAAATGTCACTTTCACAGTCCCAAAGTGCCATTTTCACAGTAAAAAGGCCTGGTTCACTTTTGCTTAGCTTAGTCTGTAACTTGAAAACTATGTACCGTATGGCCCTATAAACTGTGTTGGGATGAAAGCTAGCCACTTTGAGCAATGTGGGAAGTGCTGGGGCAGTTTGGGACAACAGGGCCAAAATGTCACTTTCACAGTCCCAAAGTGCCATTTTCACAGTAAAAAGGCCTGGTTCACTTTTGCTTAGCTTAGTCTGTAACTTGAAAACTATGTACCGTATGGCCCTATAAACTGTGTTGGGATGAAAGCTAGCCACTTTGAGCATTGTGGCAAGAGCTGGGGCAGTTTGGGACAACAGGGAATGAACGGGGCCAAAATGTCACTTTCACAGTCCCAAAGTGCCATTTTCACAGTAAAAAGGCCTGGTTCACTTTTGCTTAGCTTAGTCTGTAACTTGAAAACTATGTACCGTATGGCCCTATAAACTGTGTTGGGATGAAAGCTAGCCACTTTGAGCAATTTGGGAAGTGCTGGGGCAGTTTGGGACAACAGGGCCAAAATGTCACTTTCACAGTCCCAAAGTGCCATTTTCACAGTAAAAAGGCCTGGTTCACTTTTGCTTAGCTTAGTCTGTAACTTGAAAACTATGTACCGTATGGCCCTATAAACTGTGTTGGGATGAAAGCTAGCCACTTTGAGCAATGTGGGAAGTGCTGGGGCAGTTTGGGACAACAGGGCCAAAATGTCACTTTCACAGTCCCAAAGTGCCATTTTCACAGTAAAAAAAAAAAGATTCATTTTGCTTAGCCTAGTCTGTAACTTGAAAACTATGTACCGTATGGCCCTATAAACTGTGTTGGGATGAAAGCTAGCCACTTTGAGCAATGTGGGAAGTGCTGGGGCAGTTTGGGACAACAGGGCCAAAATGTCACTTTCACAGTCCCAAAGTGCCGTTTTCACAGTAAAAAGGCCTGGTTCACTTTTGCTTAGCTTAGTCTGTAACTTGAAAACTATGTACCGTATGGCCCTATAAACTGTGTTGGGATGAAAGCTAGCCACTTTGAGCATTGTGGCAAGAGCTGGGGCAGTTTGGGACAACAGGGAATGAACGGGGCCAAAATGTCACTTTCACAGTCCCAAAGTGCCATTTTCACAGTAAAAAGGCCTGGTTCACTTTTGCTTAGCTTAGTCTGTAACTTGAAAACTATGTACCGTATGGCCCTATAAACTGTGTTGGGATGAAAGCTAGCCACTTTGAGCAATGTGGGAAGTGCTGGGGCAGTTTGGGACAACAGGGCCAAAATGTCACTTTCACAGTCCCAAAGTGCCATTTTCACAGTAAAAAAAAAAAGATTCATTTTGCTTAGCTTAGTCTGTAACTTGAAAACTATGTACCGTATGGCCCTATAAACTGTGTTGGGATGAAAGCTAGCCACTTTGAGCAATGTGGGAAGTGCTGGGGCAGTTTGGGACAACAGGGCCAAAATGTCACTTTCACAGTCCCAAAGTGCCATTTTCACAGTAAAAAGGCCTGGTTCACTTTTGCTTAGCTTAGTCTGTAACTTGAAAACTATGTACCGTATGGCCCTATAAACTGTGTTGGGATGAAAGCTAGCCACTTTGAGCAATGTGGGAAGTGCTGGGGCAGTTTGGGACAACAGGGCCAAAATGTCACTTTCACAGTCCCAAAGTGCCATTTTCACAGTAAAAAGGCCTGGTTCACTTTTGCTTAGCTTAGTCTGTAACTTGAAAACTATGTACCGTATGGCCCTATAAACTGTGTTGGGATGAAAGCTAGCCACTTTGAGCATTGTGGCAAGAGCTGGGGCAGTTTGGGACAACAGGGAATGAACGGGGCCAAAATGTCACTTTCACAGTCCCAAAGTGCCATTTTCACAGTAAAAAGGCCTGGTTCACTTTTGCTTAGCTTAGTCTGTAACTTGAAAACTATGTACCGTATGGCCCTATAAACTGTGTTGGGATGAAAGCTAGCCACTTTGAGCAATGTGGGAAGTGCTGGGGCAGTTTGGGACAACAGGGCCAAAATGTCACTTTCACAGTCCCAAAGTGCCATTTTCACAGTAAAAAGGCCTGGTTCACTTTTGCTTAGCTTAGTCTGTAACTTGAAAACTATGTACCGTATGGCCCTATAAACTGTGTTGGGATGAAAGCTAGCCACTTTGAGCAATGTGGGAAGTGCTGGGGCAGTTTGGGACAACAGGGCCAAAATGTCACTTTCACAGTCCCAAAGTGCCATTTTCACAGTAAAAAAAAAAAGATTCATTTTGCTTAGCTTAGTCTGTAACTTGAAAACTATGTACCGTATGGCCCTATAAACTGTGTTGGGATGAAAGCTAGCCACTTTGAGCAATGTGGGAAGTGCTGGGGCAGTTTGGGACAACAGGGCCAAAATGTCACTTTCACAGTCCCAAAGTGCCATTTTCACAGTAAAAAGGCCTGGTTCACTTTTGCTTAGCTTAGTCTGTAACTTGAAAACTATGTACCGTATGGCCCTATAAACTGTGTTGGGATGAAAGCTAGCCACTTTGAGCAATGTGGGAAGTGCTGGGGCAGTTTGGGACAACAGGGCCAAAATGTCACTTTCACAGTCCCAAAGTGCCATTTTCACAGTAAAAAGGCCTGGTTCACTTTTGCTTAGCTTAGTCTGTAACTTGAAAACTATGTACCGTATGGCCCTATAAACTGTGTTGGGATGAAAGCTAGCCACGTTGAGCATTGTGGCAAGAGCTGGGGCAGTTTGGGACAACAGGGAATGAACGGGGCCAAAATGTCACTTTCACAGTCCCAAAGTGCCATTTTCACAGTAAAAAGGCCTGGTTCACTTTTGCTTAGCTTAGTCTGTAACTTGAAAACTATGTACCGTATGGCCCTATAAACTGTGTTGGGATGAAAGCTAGCCACTTTGAGCAATGTGGGAAGTGCTGGGGCAGTTTGGGACAACAGGGCCAAAATGTCACTTTCACAGTCCCAAAGTGCCGTTTTCACAGTAAAAAGGCCTGGTTCACTTTTGCTTAGCTTAGTCTGTAACTTGAAAACTATGTACCGTATGGCCCTATAAACTGTGTTGGGATGAAAGCTAGCCACTTTGAGCAATGTGGGAAGTGCTGGGGCAGTTTGGGACAACAGGGCCAAAATGTCACTTTCACAGTCCCAAAGTGCCATTTTCACAGTAAAAAAAAAAAGATTCATTTTGCTTAGCTTAGTCTGTAACTTGAAAACTATGTACCGTATGGCCCTATAAACTGTGTTGGGATGAAAGCTAGCCACTTTGAGCAATGTGGGAAGTGCTGGGGCAGTTTGGGACAACAGGGCCAAAATGTCACTTTCACAGTCCCAAAGTGCCGTTTTCACAGTAAAAAGGCCTGGTTCACTTTAGCTTAGCTTAGTCTGTAACTTGAAAACTATGTACCGTATGGCCCTATAAACTGTGTTGGGATGAAAGCTAGCCACTTTGAGCAATGTGGGAAGTGCTGGGGCAGTTTGGGACAACAGGGCCAAAATGTCACTTTCACAGTCCCAAAGTGCCGTTTTCACAGTAAAAAGGCCTGGTTCACTTTTGCTTAGCTTAGTCTGTAACTTGAAAACTATGTACCGTATGGCCCTATAAACTGTGTTGGGATGAAAGCTAGCCACTTTGAGCAATGTGGGAAGTGCTGGGGCAGTTTGGGACAACAGGGCCAAAATGTCACTTTCACAGTCCCAAAGTGCCATTTTCACAGTAAAAAGGCCTGGTTCACTTTTGCTTAGCTTAGTCTGTAACTTGAAAACTATGTACCGTATGGCCCTATAAACTGTGTTGGGATGAAAGCTAGCCACTTTGAGCATTGTGGCAAGAGCTGGGGCAGTTTGGGACAACAGGGAATGAACGGGGCCAAAATGTCACTTTCACAGTCCCAAAGTGCCATTTTCACAGTAAAAAGGCCTGGTTCACTTTTGCTTAGCTTAGTCTGTAACTTGAAAACTATGTACCGTATGGCCCTATAAACTGTGTTGGGATGAAAGCTAGCCACTTTGAGCAATGTGGGAAGTGCTGGGGCAGTTTGGGACAACAGGGCCAAAATGTCACTTTCACAGTCCCAAAGTGCCATTTTCACAGTAAAAAGGCCTGGTTCACTTTTGCTTAGCTTAGTCTGTAACTTGAAAACTATGTACCGTATGGCCCTATAAACTGTGTTGGGATGAAAGCTAGCCACTTTGAGCAATGTGGGAAGTGCTGGGGCAGTTTGGGACAACAGGGCCAAAATGTCACTTTCACAGTCCCAAAGTGCCGTTTTCACAGTAAAAAGGCCTGGTTCACTTTTGCTTAGCTTAGTCTGTAACTTGAAAACTATGTACCGTATGGCCCTATAAACTGTGTTGGGATGAAAGCTAGCCACTTTGAGCAATGTGGGAAGTGCTGGGGCAGTTTGGGACAACAGGGCCAAAATGTCACTTTCACAGTCCCAAAGTGCCATTTTCACAGTAAAAAAAAAAAGATTCATTTTGCTTAGCTTAGTCTGTAACTTGAAAACTATGTACCGTATGGCCCTATAAACTGTGTTGGGATGAAAGCTAGCCACTTTGAGCAATGTGGGAAGTGCTGGGGCAGTTTGGGACAACAGGGCCAAAATGTCACTTTCACAGTCCCAAAGTGCCATTTTCACAGTAAAAAGGCCTGGTTCACTTTTGCTTAGCTTAGTCTGTAACTTGAAAACTATGTACCGTATGGCCCTATAAACTGTGTTGGGATGAAAGCTAGCCACTTTGAGCATTGTGGCAAGAGCTGGGGCAGTTTGGGACAACAGGGAATGAACGGGGCCAAAATGTCACTTTCACAGTCCCAAAGTGCCATTTTCACAGTAAAAAGGCCTGGTTCACTTTTGCTTAGCTTAGTCTGTAACTTGAAAACTATGTACCGTATGGCCCTATAAACTGTGTTGGGATGAAAGCTAGCCACTTTGAGCAATGTGGGAAGTGCTGGGGCAGTTTGGGACAACAGGGCCAAAATGTCACTTTCACAGTCCCAAAGTGCCATTTTCACAGTAAAAAGGCCTGGTTCACTTTTGCTTAGCTTAGTCTGTAACTTGAAAACTATGTACCGTATGGCCCTATAAACTGTGTTGGGATGAAAGCTAGCCACTTTGAGCAATGTGGGAAGTGCTGGGGCAGTTTGGGACAACAGGGCCAAAATGTCACTTTCACAGTCCCAAAGTGCCATTTTCACAGTAAAAAAAAAAAGATTCATTTTGCTTAGCTTAGTCTGTAACTTGAAAACTATGTACCGTATGGCCCTATAAACTGTGTTGGGATGAAAGCTAGCCACTTTGAGCAATGTGGGAAGTGCTGGGGCAGTTTGGGACAACAGGGCCAAAATGTCACTTTCACAGTCCCAAAGTGCCATTTTCACAGTAAAAAGGCCTGGTTCACTTTTGCTTAGCTTAGTCTGTAACTTGAAAACTATGTACCGTATGGCCCTATAAACTGTGTTGGGATGAAAGCTAGCCACTTTGAGCAATGTGGGAAGTGCTGGGGCAGTTTGGGACAACAGGGCCAAAATGTCACTTTCACAGTCCCAAAGTGCCATTTTCACAGTAAAAAGGCCTGGTTCACTTTTGCTTAGCTTAGTCTGTAACTTGAAAACTATGTACCGTATGGCCCTATAAACTGTGTTGGGATGAAAGCTAGCCACGTTGAGCATTGTGGCAAGAGCTGGGGCAGTTTGGGACAACAGGGAATGAACGGGGCCAAAATGTCACTTTCACAGTCCCAAAGTGCCATTTTCACAGTAAAAAGGCCTGGTTCACTTTTGCTTAGCTTAGTCTGTAACTTGAAAACTATGTACCGTATGGCCCTATAAACTGTGTTGGGATGAAAGCTAGCCACTTTGAGCAATGTGGGAAGTGCTGGGGCAGTTTGGGACAACAGGGCCAAAATGTCACTTTCACAGTCCCAAAGTGCCGTTTTCACAGTAAAAAGGCCTGGTTCACTTTTGCTTAGCTTAGTCTGTAACTTGAAAACTATGTACCGTATGGCCCTATAAACTGTGTTGGGATGAAAGCTAGCCACTTTGAGCAATGTGGGAAGTGCTGGGGCAGTTTGGGACAACAGGGCCAAAATGTCACTTTCACAGTCCCAAAGTGCCATTTTCACAGTAAAAAAAAAAAGATTCATTTTGCTTAGCTTAGTCTGTAACTTGAAAACTATGTACCGTATGGCCCTATAAACTGTGTTGGGATGAAAGCTAGCCACTTTGAGCAATGTGGGAAGTGCTGGGGCAGTTTGGGACAACAGGGCCAAAATGTCACTTTCACAGTCCCAAAGTGCCGTTTTCACAGTAAAAAGGCCTGGTTCACTTTTGCTTAGCTTAGTCTGTAACTTGAAAACTATGTACCGTATGGCCCTATAAACTGTGTTGGGATGAAAGCTAGCCACTTTGAGCAATGTGGGAAGTGCTGGGGCAGTTTGGGACAACAGGGCCAAAATGTCACTTTCACAGTCCCAAAGTGCCATTTTCACAGTAAAAAAAAAAAGATTCATTTTGCTTAGCTTAGTCTGTAACTTGAAAACTATGTACCGTATGGCCCTATAAACTGTGTTGGGATGAAAGCTAGCCACTTTGAGCAATGTGGGAAGTGCTGGGGCAGTTTGGGACAACAGGGCCAAAATGTCACTTTCACAGTCCCAAAGTGCCGTTTTCACAGTAAAAAGGCCTGGTTCACTTTTGCTTAGCTTAGTCTGTAACTTGAAAACTATGTACCGTATGGCCCTATAAACTGTGTTGGGATGAAAGCTAGCCACTTTGAGCAATGTGGGAAGTGCTGGGGCAGTTTGGGACAACAGGGCCAAAATGTCACTTTCACAGTCCCAAAGTGCCGTTTTCACAGTAAAAAGGCCTGGTTCACTTTTGCTTAGCTTAGTCTGTAACTTGAAAACTATGTACCGTATGGCCCTATAAACTGTGTTGGGATGAAAGCTAGCCACTTTGAGCAATGTGGGAAGTGCTGGGGCAGTTTGGGACAACAGGGCCAAAATGTCACTTTCACAGTCCCAAAGTGCCGTTTTCACAGTAAAAAGGCCTGGTTCACTTTTGCTTAGCTTAGTCTGTAACTTGAAAACTATGTACCGTATGGCCCTATAAACTGTGTTGGGATGAAAGCTAGCCACTTTGAGCAATGTGGGAAGTGCTGGGGCAGTTTGGGACAACAGGGCCAAAATGTCACTTTCACAGTCCCAAAGTGCCGTTTTCACAGTAAAAAGGCCTGGTTCACTTTTGCTTAGCTTAGTCTGTAACTTGAAAACTATGTACCGTATGGCCCTATAAACTGTGTTGGGATGAAAGCTAGCCACTTTGAGCAATGTGGGAAGTGCTGGGGCAGTTTGGGACAACAGGGCCAAAATGTCACTTTCACAGTCCCAAAGTGCCGTTTTCACAGTAAAAAGGCCTGGTTCACTTTTGCTTAGCTTAGTCTGTAACTTGAAAACTATGTACCGTATGGCCCTATAAACTGTGTTGGGATGAAAGCTAGCCACTTTGAGCAATGTGGGAAGTGCTGGGGCAGTTTGGGACAACAGGGCCAAAATGTCACTTTCACAGTCCCAAAGTGCCGTTTTCACAGTAAAAAGGCCTGGTTCACTTTTGCTTAGCTTAGTCTGTAACTTGAAAACTATGTACCGTATGGCCCTATAAACTGTGTTGGGATGAAAGCTAGCCACTTTGAGCAATGTGGGAAGTGCTGGGGCAGTTTGGGACAACAGGGCCAAAATGTCACTTTCACAGTCCCAAAGTGCCATTTTCACAGTAAAAAGGCCTGGTTCACTTTTGCTTAGCTTAGTCTGTAACTTGAAAACTATGTACTGTATGGCCCTATAAACTGTGTTGGGATGAAAGCTAGCCACTTTGAGCATTGTGGCAAGAGCTGGGGCAGTTTGGGACAACAGGGAATGAACGGGGCCAAAATGTCACTTTCACAGTCCCAAAGTGCCATTTTCACAGTAAAAAGGCCTGGTTCACTTTTGCTTAGCTTAGTCTGTAACTTGAAAACTATGTACCGTATGGCCCTATAAACTGTGTTGGGATGAAAGCTAGCCACTTTGAGCAATGTGGGAAGTGCTGGGGCAGTTTGGGACAACAGGGCCAAAATGTCACTTTCACAGTCCCAAAGTGCCATTTTCACAGTAAAAAAAAAAAGATTCATTTTGCTTAGCTTAGTCTGTAACTTGAAAACTATGTACCGTATGGCCCTATAAACTGTGTTGGGATGAAAGCTAGCCACTTTGAGCAATGTGGGAAGTGCTGGGGCAGTTTGGGACAACAGGGCCAAAATGTCACTTTCACAGTCCCAAAGTGCCGTTTTCACAGTAAAAAGGCCTGGTTCACTTTTGCTTAGCTTAGTCTGTAACTTGAAAACTATGTACCGTATGGCCCTATAAACTGTGTTGGGATGAAAGCTAGCCACTTTGAGCAATGTGGGAAGTGCTGGGGCAGTTTGGGACAACAGGGCCAAAATGTCACTTTCACAGTCCCAAAGTGCCATTTTCACAGTAAAAAAAAAAAGATTCATTTTGCTTAGCTTAGTCTGTAACTTGAAAACTATGTACCGTATGGCCCTATAAACTGTGTTGGGATGAAAGCTAGCCACTTTGAGCAATGTGGGAAGTGCTGGGGCAGTTTGGGACAACAGGGCCAAAATGTCACTTTCACAGTCCCAAAGTGCCATTTTCACAGTAAAAAGGCCTGGTTCACTTTTGCTTAGCTTAGTCTGTAACTTGAAAACTATGTACCGTATGGCCCTATAAACTGTGTTGGGATGAAAGCTAGCCACTTTGAGCAATGTGGGAAGTGCTGGGGCAGTTTGGGACAACAGGGCCAAAATGTCACTTTCACAGTCCCAAAGTGCCATTTTCACAGTAAAAAGGCCTGGTTCACTTTTGCTTAGCTTAGTCTGTAACTTGAAAACTATGTACCGAATGGCCCTATAAACTGTGTTGGGATGAAAGCTAGCCACTTTGAGCAATGTGGGAAGTGCTGGGGCAGTTTGGGACAACAGGGCCAAAATGTCACTTTCACAGTCCCAAAGTGCCATTTTCACAGTAAAAAAAAAAAGATTCATTTTGCTTAGCTTAGTCTGTAACTTGAAAACTATGTACCGTATGGCCCTATAAACTGTGTTGGGATGAAAGCTAGCCACTTTGAGCAATGTGGGAAGTGCTGGGGCAGTTTGGGACAACAGGGCCAAAATGTCACTTTCACAGTCCCAAAGTGCCATTTTCACAGTAAAAAGGCCTGGTTCACTTTTGCTTAGCTTAGTCTGTAACTTGAAAACTATGTACCGTATGGCCCTATAAACTGTGTTGGGATGAAAGCTAGCCACTTTGAGCAATGTGGGAAGTGCTGGGGCAGTTTGGGACAACAGGGCCAAAATGTCACTTTCACAGTCCCAAAGTGCCATTTTCACAGTAAAAAGGCCTGGTTCACTTTTGCTTAGCTTAGTCTGTAACTTGAAAACTATGTACCGTATGGCCCTATAAACTGTGTTGGGATGAAAGCTAGCCACGTTGAGCATTGTGGCAAGAGCTGGGGCAGTTTGGGACAACAGGGAATGAACGGGGCCAAAATGTCACTTTCACAGTCCAAAAGTGCCATTTTCACAGTAAAAAGGCCTGGTTCACTTTTGCTTAGCTTAGTCTGTAACTTGAAAACTATGTACCGTATGGCCCTATAAACTGTGTTGGGATGAAAGCTAGCCACTTTGAGCAATGTGGGAAGTGCTGGGGCAGTTTGGGACAACAGGGCCAAAATGTCACTTTCACAGTCCCAAAGTGCCGTTTTCACAGTAAAAAGGCCTGGTTCACTTTTGCTTAGCTTAGTCTGTAACTTGAAAACTATGTACCGTATGGCCCTATAAACTGTGTTGGGATGAAAGCTAGCCACTTTGAGCAATGTGGGAAGTGCTGGGGCAGTTTGGGACAACAGGGCCAAAATGTCACTTTCACAGTCCCAAAGTGCCATTTTCACAGTAAAAAGGCCTGGTTCACTTTTGCTTAGCTTAGTCTGTAACTTGAAAACTATGTACCGAATGGCCCTATAAACTGTGTTGGGATGAAAGCTAGCCACTTTGAGCAATGTGGGAAGTGCTGGGGCAGTTTGGGACAACAGGGCCAAAATGTCACTTTCACAGTCCCAAAGTGCCATTTTCACAGTAAAAAAAAAAAGATTCATTTTGCTTAGCTTAGTCTGTAACTTGAAAACTATGTACCGTATGGCCCTATAAACTGTGTTGGGATGAAAGCTAGCCACTTTGAGCAATGTGGGAAGTGCTGGGGCAGTTTGGGACAACAGGGCCAAAATGTCACTTTCACAGTCCCAAAGTGCCATTTTCACAGTAAAAAGGCCTGGTTCACTTTTGCTTAGCTTAGTCTGTAACTTGAAAACTATGTACCGTATGGCCCTATAAACTGTGTTGGGATGAAAGCTAGCCACTTTGAGCAATGTGGGAAGTGCTGGGGCAGTTTGGGACAACAGGGCCAAAATGTCACTTTCACAGTCCCAAAGTGCCATTTTCACAGTAAAAAGGCCTGGTTCACTTTTGCTTAGCTTAGTCTGTAACTTGAAAACTATGTACCGTATGGCCCTATAAACTGTGTTGGGATGAAAGCTAGCCACGTTGAGCATTGTGGCAAGAGCTGGGGCAGTTTGGGACAACAGGGAATGAACGGGGCCAAAATGTCACTTTCACAGTCCCAAAGTGCCATTTTCACAGTAAAAAGGCCTGGTTCACTTTTGCTTAGCTTAGTCTGTAACTTGAAAACTATGTACCGTATGGCCCTATAAACTGTGTTGGGATGAAAGCTAGCCACTTTGAGCAATGTGGGAAGTGCTGGGGCAGTTTGGGACAACAGGGCCAAAATGTCACTTTCACAGTCCCAAAGTGCCGTTTTCACAGTAAAAAGGCCTGGTTCACTTTTGCTTAGCTTAGTCTGTAACTTGAAAACTATGTACCGTATGGCCCTATAAACTGTGTTGGGATGAAAGCTAGCCACTTTGAGCAATGTGGGAAGTGCTGGGGCAGTTTGGGACAACAGGGCCAAAATGTCACTTTCACAGTCCCAAAGTGCCATTTTCACAGTAAAAAAAAAAAGATTCATTTTGCTTAGCTTAGTCTGTAACTTGAAAACTATGTACCGTATGGCCCTATAAACTGTGTTGGGATGAAAGCTAGCCACTTTGAGCAATGTGGGAAGTGCTGGGGCAGTTTGGGACAACAGGGCCAAAATGTCACTTTCACAGTCCCAAAGTGCCGTTTTCACAGTAAAAAGGCCTGGTTCACTTTTGCTTAGCTTAGTCTGTAACTTGAAAACTATGTACCGTATGGCCCTATAAACTGTGTTGGGATGAAAGCTAGCCACTTTGAGCAATGTGGGAAGTGCTGGGGCAGTTTGGGACAACAGGGCCAAAATGTCACTTTCACAGTCCCAAAGTGCCGTTTTCACAGTAAAAAGGCCTGGTTCACTTTTGCTTAGCTTAGTCTGTAACTTGAAAACTATGTACCGTATGGCCCTATAAACTGTGTTGGGATGAAGCTAGCCACTTTGAGCAATGTGGGAAGTGCTGGGGCAGTTTGGGACAACAGGGCCAAAATGTCACTTTCACAGTCCCAAAGTGCCGTTTTCACAGTAAAAAGGCCTGGTTCACTTTTGCTTAGCTTAGTCTGTAACTTGAAAACTATGTACCGTATGGCCCTATAAACTGTGTTGGGATGAAAGCTAGCCACTTTGAGCAATGTGGGAAGTGCTGGGGCAGTTTGGGACAACAGGGCCAAAATGTCACTTTCACAGTCCCAAAGTGCCATTTTCACAGTAAAAAAAAAAAAGATTCATTTTGCTTAGCTTAGTCTGTAACTTGAAAACTATGTACCGTATGGCCCTATAAACTGTGTTGGGATGAAAGCTAGCCACTTTGAGCAATGTGGGAAGTGCTGGGGCAGTTTGGGACAACAGGGCCAAAATGTCACTTTCACAGTCCCAAAGTGCCGTTTTCACAGTAAAAAGGCCTGGTTCACTTTTGCTTAGCTTAGTCTGTAACTTGAAAACTATGTACCGTATGGCCCTATAAACTGTGTTGGGATGAAAGCTAGCCACTTTGAGCAATGTGGGAAGTGCTGGGGCAGTTTGGGACAACAGGGCCAAAATGTCACTTTCACAGTCCCAAAGTGCCGTTTTCACAGTAAAAAGGCCTGGTTCACTTTTGCTTAGCTTAGTCTGTAACTTGAAAACTATGTACCGTATGGCCCTATAAACTGTGTTGGGATGAAAGCTAGCCACTTTGAGCAATGTGGGAAGTGCTGGGGCAGTTTGGGACAACAGGGCCAAAATGTCACTTTCACAGTCCCAAAGTGCCATTTTCACAGTAAAAAGGCCTGGTTCACTTTTGCTTAGCTTAGTCTGTAACTTGAAAACTATGTACCGTATGGCCCTATAAACTGTGTTGGGATGAAAGCTAGCCACTTTGAGCATTGTGGCAAGAGCTGGGGCAGTTTGGGACAACATGGAATGAACGGGGCCAAAATGTCACTTTCACAGTCCCAAAGTGCCATTTTCACAGTAAAAAGGCCTGGTTCACTTTTGCTTAGCTTTGTCTGTAACTTGAAAACTATGTACCGTATGGCCCTATAAACTGTGTTGGGATGAAAGCTAGCCACTTTGAGCAATGTGGGAAGTGCTGGGGCAGTTTGGGACAACAGGGCCAAAATGTCACTTTCACAGTCCCAAAGTGCCATTTTCACAGTAAAAAGGCCTGGTTCACTTTTGCTTAGCTTAGTCTGTAACTTGAAAACTATGTACCGTATGGCCCTATAAACTGTGTTGGGATGAAAGCTAGCCACTTTGAGCAATGTGGGAAGTGCTGGGGCAGTATGGGACAACAGGGCCAAAATGTCACTTTCACAGTCCCAAAGTGCCATTTTCACAGTAAAAAGGCCTGGTTCACTTTTGCTTAGCTTAGTCTGTAACTTGAAAACTATGTACCGTATGGCCCTATAAACTGTGTTGGGATGAAAGCTAGCCACTTTGAGCATTGTGGCAAGAGCTGGGGCAGTTTGGGACAACAGGGAATGAACGGGGCCAAAATGTCACTTTCACAGTCCCAAAGTGCCATTTTCACAGTAAAAAGGCCTGGTTCACTTTTGCTTAGCTTAGTCTGTAACTTGAAAACTATGTACCGTATGGCCCTATAAACTGTGTTGGGATGAAAGCTAGCCACTTTGAGCAATGTGGGAAGTGCTGGGGCAGTTTGGGACAACAGGGCCAAAATGTCACTTTCACAGTCCCAAAGTGCCATTTTCACAGTAAAAAGGCCTGGTTCACTTTTGCTTAGCTTAGTCTGTAACTTGAAAACTATGTACCGTATGGCCCTATAAACTGTGTTGGGATGAAAGCTAGCCACTTTGAGCAATGTGGGAAGTGCTGGGGCAGTTTGGGACAACAGGGCCAAAATGTCACTTTCACAGTCCCAAAGTGCCATTTTCACAGTAAAAAAAAAAAGATTCATTTTGCTTAGCTTAGTCTGTAACTTGAAAACTATGTACCGTATGGCCCTATAAACTGTGTTGGGATGAAAGCTAGCCACTTTGAGCAATGTGGGAAGTGCTGGGGCAGTTTGGGACAACAGGGCCAAAATGTCACTTTCACAGTCCCAAAGTGCCATTTTCACAGTAAAAAGGCCTGGTTCACTTTTGCTTAGCTTAGTCTGTAACTTGAAAACTATGTACCGTATGGCCCTATAAACTGTGTTGGGATGAAAGCTAGCCACTTTGAGCAATGTGGGAAGTGCTGGGGCAGTTTGGGACAACAGGGCCAAAATGTCACTTTCACAGTCCCAAAGTGCCATTTTCACAGTAAAAAGGCCTGGTTCACTTTTGCTTAGCTTAGTCTGTAACTTGAAAACTATGTACCGTATGGCCCTATAAACTGTGTTGGGATGAAAGCTAGCCACGTTGAGCATTGTGGCAAGAGCTGGGGCAGTTTGGGACAACAGGGAATGAACGGGGCCAAAATGTCACTTTCACAGTCCCAAAGTGCCATTTTCACAGTAAAAAGGCCTGGTTCACTTTTGCTTAGCTTAGTCTGTAACTTGAAAACTATGTACCGTATGGCCCTATAAACTGTGTTGGGATGAAAGCTAGCCACTTTGAGCAATGTGGGAAGTGCTGGGGCAGTTTGGGACAACAGGGCCAAAATGTCACTTTCACAGTCCCAAAGTGCCGTTTTCACAGTAAAAAGGCCTGGTTCACTTTTGCTTAGCTTAGTCTGTAACTTGAAAACTATGTACCGTATGGCCCTATAAACTGTGTTGGGATGAAAGCTAGCCACTTTGAGCAATGTGGGAAGTGCTGGGGCAGTTTGGGACAACAGGGCCAAAATGTCACTTTCACAGTCCCAAAGTGCCATTTTCACAGTAAAAAAAAAAAGATTCATTTTGCTTAGCTTAGTCTGTAACTTGAAAACTATGTACCGTATGGCCCTATAAACTGTGTTGGGATGAAAGCTAGCCACTTTGAGCAATGTGGGAAGTGCTGGGGCAGTTTGGGACAACAGGGCCAAAATGTCACTTTCACAGTCCCAAAGTGCCGTTTTCACAGTAAAAAGGCCTGGTTCACTTTTGCTTAGCTTAGTCTGTAACTTGAAAACTATGTACCGTATGGCCCTATACACTGTGTTGGGATGAAAGCTAGCCACTTTGAGCAATGTGGGAAGTGCTGGGGCAGTTTGGGACAACAGGGCCAAAATGTCACTTTCACAGTCCCAAAGTGCCGTTTTCACAGTAAAAAGGCCTGGTTCACTTTTGCTTAGCTTAGTCTGTAACTTGAAAACTATGTACCGTATGGCCCTATAAACTGTGTTGGGATGAAAGCTAGCCACTTTGAGCATTGTGGCAAGAGCTGGGGCAGTTTGGGACAACAGGGAATGAACGGGGCCAAAATGTCACTTTCACAGTCCCAAAGTGCCATTTTCACAGTAAAAAGGCCTGGTTCACTTTTGCTTAGCTTAGTCTGTAACTTGAAAACTATGTACCGTATGGCCCTATAAACTGTGTTGGGATGAAAGCTAGCCACTTTGAGCAATGTGGGAAGTGCTGGGGCAGTTTGGGACAACAGGGCCAAAATGTCACTTTCACAGTCCCAAAGTGCCATTTTCACAGTAAAAAAAAAAAGATTCATTTTGCTTAGCTTAGTCTGTAACTTGAAAACTATGTACCGTATGGCCCTATAAACTGTGTTGGGATGAAAGCTAGCCACTTTGAGCAATGTGGGAAGTGCTGGGGCAGTTTGGGACAACAGGGCCAAAATGTCACTTTCACAGTCCCAAAGTGCCATTTTCACAGTAAAAAGGCCTGGTTCACTTTTGCTTAGCTTAGTCTGTAACTTGAAAACTATGTACCGTATGGCCCTATAAACTGTGTTGGGATGAAAGCTAGCCACTTTGAGCAATGTGGGAAGTGCTGGGGCAGTTTGGGACAACAGGGCCAAAATGTCACTTTCACAGTCCCAAAGTGCCATTTTCACAGTAAAAAGGCCTGGTTCACTTTTGCTTAGCTTAGTCTGTAACTTGAAAACTATGTACCGTATGGCCCTATAAACTGTGTTGGGATGAAAGCTAGCCACTTTGAGCATTGTGGCAAGAGCTGGGGCAGTTTGGGACAACAGGGAATGAACGGGGCCAAAATGTCACTTTCACAGTCCCAAAGTGCCATTTTCACAGTAAAAAGGCCTGGTTCACTTTTGCTTAGCTTAGTCTGTAACTTGAAAACTATGTACCGTATGGCCCTATAAACTGTGTTGGGATGAAAGCTAGCCACTTTGAGCAATGTGGGAAGTGCTGGGGCAGTTTGGGACAACAGGGCCAAAATGTCACTTTCACAGTCCCAAAGTGCCATTTTCACAGTAAAAAGGCCTGGTTCACTTTTGCTTAGCTTAGTCTGTAACTTGAAAACTATGTACCGTATGGCCCTATAAACTGTGTTGGGATGAAAGCTAGCCACTTTGAGCAATGTGGGAAGTGCTGGGGCAGTTTGGGACAACAGGGCCAAAATGTCACTTTCACAGTCCCAAAGTGCCATTTTCACAGTAAAAAGGCCTGGTTCACTTTTGCTTAGCTTAGTCTGTAACTTGAAAACTATGTACCGTATGGCCCTATAAACTGTGTTGGGATGAAAGCTAGCCACTTTGAGCATTGTGGCAAGAGCTGGGGCAGTTTGGGACAACAGGGAATGAACGGGGCCAAAATGTCACTTTCACAGTCCCAAAGTGCCATTTTCACAGTAAAAAGGCCTGGTTCACTTTTGCTTAGCTTAGTCTGTAACTTGAAAACTATGTACCGTATGGCCCTATAAACTGTGTTGGGATGAAAGCTAGCCACTTTGAGCAATGTGGGAAGTGCTGGGGCAGTTTGGGACAACAGGGCCAAAATGTCACTTTCACAGTCCCAAAGTGCCATTTTCACAGTAAAAAAAAAAAGATTCATTTTGCTTAGCTTAGTCTGTAACTTGAAAACTATGTACCGTATGGCCCTATAAACTGTGTTGGGATGAAAGCTAGCCACTTTGAGCAATGTGGGAAGTGCTGGGGCAGTTTGGGACAACAGGGCCAAAATGTCACTTTCACAGTCCCAAAGTGCCATTTTCACAGTAAAAAGGCCTGGTTCACTTTTGCTTAGCTTAGTCTGTAACTTGAAAACTATGTACCGTATGGCCCTATAAACTGTGTTGGGATGAAAGCTAGCCACTTTGAGCAATGTGGGAAGTGCTGGGGCAGTTTGGGACAACAGGGCCAAAATGTCACTTTCACAGTCCCAAAGTGCCATTTTCACAGTAAAAAGGCCTGGTTCACTTTTGCTTAGCTTAGTCTGTAACTTGAAAACTATGTACCGTATGGCCCTATAAACTGTGTTGGGATGAAAGCTAGCCACTTTGAGCATTGTGGCAAGAGCTGGGGCAGTTTGGGACAACAGGGAATGAACGGGGCCAAAATGTCACTTTCACAGTCCCAAAGTGCCATTTTCACAGTAAAAAGGCCTGGTTCACTTTTGCTTAGCTTAGTCTGTAACTTGAAAACTATGTACCGTATGGCCCTATAAACTGTGTTGGGATGAAAGCTAGCCACTTTGAGCAATGTGGGAAGTGCTGGGGCAGTTTGGGACAACAGGGCCAAAATGTCACTTTCACAGTCCCAAAGTGCCATTTTCACAGTAAAAAGGCCTGGTTCACTTTTGCTTAGCTTAGTCTGTAACTTGAAAACTATGTACCGTATGGCCCTATAAACTGTGTTGGGATGAAAGCTAGCCACTTTGAGCAATGTGGGAAGTGCTGGGGCAGTTTGGGACAACAGGGCCAAAATGTCACTTTCACAGTCCCAAAGTGCCATTTTCACAGTAAAAAAAAAAAGATTCATTTTGCTTAGCTTAGTCTGTAACTTGAAAACTATGTACCGTATGGCCCTATAAACTGTGTTGGGATGAAAGCTAGCCACTTTGAGCAATGTGGGAAGTGCTGGGGCAGTTTGGGACAACAGGGCCAAAATGTCACTTTCACAGTCCCAAAGTGCCATTTTCACAGTAAAAAGGCCTGGTTCACTTTTGCTTAGCTTAGTCTGTAACTTGAAAACTATGTACCGTATGGCCCTATAAACTGTGTTGGGATGAAAGCTAGCCACTTTGAGCAATGTGGGAAGTGCTGGGGCAGTTTGGGACAACAGGGCCAAAATGTCACTTTCACAGTCCCAAAGTGCCATTTTCACAGTAAAAAGGCCTGGTTCACTTTTGCTTAGCTTAGTCTGTAACTTGAAAACTATGTACCGTATGGCCCTATAAACTGTGTTGGGATGAAAGCTAGCCACGTTGAGCATTGTGGCAAGAGCTGGGGCAGTTTGGGACAACAGGGAATGAACGGGGCCAAAATGTCACTTTCACAGTCCCAAAGTGCCATTTTCACAGTAAAAAGGCCTGGTTCACTTTTGCTTAGCTTAGTCTGTAACTTGAAAACTATGTACCGTATGGCCCTATAAACTGTGTTGGGATGAAAGCTAGCCACTTTGAGCAATGTGGGAAGTGCTGGGGCAGTTTGGGACAACAGGGCCAAAATGTCACTTTCACAGTCCCAAAGTGCCGTTTTCACAGTAAAAAGGCCTGGTTCACTTTTGCTTAGCTTAGTCTGTAACTTGAAAACTATGTACCGTATGGCCCTATAAACTGTGTTGGGATGAAAGCTAGCCACTTTGAGCAATGTGGGAAGTGCTGGGGCAGTTTGGGACAACAGGGCCAAAATGTCACTTTCACAGTCCCAAAGTGCCATTTTCACAGTAAAAAAAAAAAGATTCATTTTGCTTAGCTTAGTCTGTAACTTGAAAACTATGTACCGTATGGCCCTATAAACTGTGTTGGGATGAAAGCTAGCCACTTTGAGCAATGTGGGAAGTGCTGGGGCAGTTTGGGACAACAGGGCCAAAATGTCACTTTCACAGTCCCAAAGTGCCGTTTTCACAGTAAAAAGGCCTGGTTCACTTTTGCTTAGCTTAGTCTGTAACTTGAAAACTATGTACCGTATGGCCCTATAAACTGTGTTGGGATGAAAGCTAGCCACTTTGAGCAATGTGGGAAGTGCTGGGGCAGTTTGGGACAACAGGGCCAAAATGTCACTTTCACAGTCCCAAAGTGCCGTTTTCACAGTAAAAAGGCCTGGTTCACTTTTGCTTAGCTTAGTCTGTAACTTGAAAACTATGTACCGTATGGCCCTATAAACTGTGTTGGGATGAAAGCTAGCCACTTTGAGCAATGTGGGAAGTGCTGGGGCAGTTTGGGACAACAGGGCCAAAATGTCACTTTCACAGTCCCAAAGTGCCATTTTCACAGTAAAAAGGCCTGGTTCACTTTTGCTTAGCTTAGTCTGTAACTTGAAAACTATGTACCGTATGGCCCTATAAACTGTGTTGGGATGAAAGCTAGCCACTTTGAGCATTGTGGCAAGAGCTGGGGCAGTTTGGGACAACAGGGAATGAACGGGGCCAAAATGTCACTTTCACAGTCCCAAAGTGCCATTTTCACAGTAAAAAGGCCTGGTTCACTTTTGCTTAGCTTAGTCTGTAACTTGAAAACTATGTACCGTATGGCCCTATAAACTGTGTTGGGATGAAAGCTAGCCACTTTGAGCAATGTGGGAAGTGCTGGGGCAGTTTGGGACAACAGGGCCAAAATGTCACTTTCACAGTCCCAAAGTGCCATTTTCACAGTAAAAAGGCCTGGTTCACTTTTGCTTAGCTTAGTCTGTAACTTGAAAACTATGTACCGTATGGCCCTATAAACTGTGTTGGGATGAAAGCTAGCCACTTTGAGCAATGTGGGAAGTGCTGGGGCAGTTTGGGACAACAGGGCCAAAATGTCACTTTCACAGTCCCAAAGTGCCGTTTTCACAGTAAAAAGGCCTGGTTCACTTTTGCTTAGCTTAGTCTGTAACTTGAAAACTATGTACCGTATGGCCCTATAAACTGTGTTGGGATGAAAGCTAGCCACTTTGAGCAATGTGGGAAGTGCTGGGGCAGTTTGGGACAACAGGGCCAAAATGTCACTTTCACAGTCCCAAAGTGCCATTTTCACAGTAAAAAAAAAAGATTCATTTTGCTTAGCTTAGTCTGTAACTTGAAAACTATGTACCGTATGGCCCTATAAACTGTGTTGGGATGAAAGCTAGCCACTTTGAGCAATGTGGGAAGTGCTGGGGCAGTTTGGGACAACAGGGCCAAAATGTCACTTTCACAGTCCCAAAGTGCCATTTTCACAGTAAAAAGGCCTGGTTCACTTTTGCTTAGCTTAGTCTGTAACTTGAAAACTATGTACCGTATGGCCCTATAAACTGTGTTGGGATGAAAGCTAGCCACTTTGAGCATTGTGGCAAGAGCTGGGGCAGTTTGGGACAACAGGGAATGAACGGGGCCAAAATGTCACTTTCACAGTCCCAAAGTGCCATTTTCACAGTAAAAAGGCCTGGTTCACTTTTGCTTAGCTTAGTCTGTAACTTGAAAACTATGTACCGTATGGCCCTATAAACTGTGTTGGGATGAAAGCTAGCCACTTTGAGCAATGTGGGAAGTGCTGGGGCAGTTTGGGACAACAGGGCCAAAATGTCACTTTCACAGTCCCAAAGTGCCATTTTCACAGTAAAAAGGCCTGGTTCACTTTTGCTTAGCTTAGTCTGTAACTTGAAAACTATGTACCGTATGGCCCTATAAACTGTGTTGGGATGAAAGCTAGCCACTTTGAGCAATGTGGGAAGTGCTGGGGCAGTTTGGGACAACAGGGCCAAAATGTCACTTTCACAGTCCCAAAGTGCCATTTTCACAGTAAAAAAAGAAAGATTCATTTTGCTTAGCTTAGTCTGTAACTTGAAAACTATGTACCGTATGGCCCTATAAACTGTGTTGGGATGAAAGCTAGCCACTTTGAGCAATGTGGGAAGTGCTGGGGCAGTTTGGGACAACAGGGCCAAAATGTCACTTTCACAGTCCCAAAGTGCCATTTTCACAGTAAAAAGGCCTGGTTCACTTTTGCTTAGCTTAGTCTGTAACTTGAAAACTATGTACCGTATGGCCCTATAAACTGTGTTGGGATGAAAGCTAGCCACTTTGAGCAATGTGGGAAGTGCTGGGGCAGTTTGGGACAACAGGGCCAAAATGTCACTTTCACAGTCCCAAAGTGCCATTTTCACAGTAAAAAAAAAAAGATTCATTTTGCTTAGCTTAGTCTGTAACTTGAAAACTATGTACCGTATGGCCCTATAAACTGTGTTGGGATGAAAGCTAGCCACTTTGAGCAATGTGGGAAGTGCTGGGGCAGTTTGGGACAACAGGGCCAAAATGTCACTTTCACAGTCCCAAAGTGCCATTTTCACAGTAAAAAGGCCTGGTTCACTTTTGCTTAGCTTAGTCTGTAACTTGAAAACTATGTACCGTATGGCCCTATAAACTGTGTTGGGATGAAAGCTAGCCACTTTGAGCAATGTGGGAAGTGCTGGGGCAGTTTGGGACAACAGGGCCAAAATGTCACTTTCACAGTCCCAAAGTGCCATTTTCACAGTAAAAAGGCCTGGTTCACTTTTGCTTAGCTTAGTCTGTAACTTGAAAACTATGTACCGTATGGCCCTATAAACTGTGTTGGGATGAAAGCTAGCCACGTTGAGCATTGTGGCAAGAGCTGGGGCAGTTTGGGACAACAGGGAATGAACGGGGCCAAAATGTCACTTTCACAGTCCCAAAGTGCCATTTTCACAGTAAAAAGGCCTGGTTCACTTTTGCTTAGCTTAGTCTGTAACTTGAAAACTATGTACCGTATGGCCCTATAAACTGTGTTGGGATGAAAGCTAGCCACTTTGAGCAATGTGGGAAGTGCTGGGGCAGTTTGGGACAACAGGGCCAAAATGTCACTTTCACAGTCCCAAAGTGCCGTTTTCACAGTAAAAAGGCCTGGTTCACTTTTGCTTAGCTTAGTCTGTAACTTGAAAACTATGTACCGTATGGCCCTATAAACTGTGTTGGGATGAAAGCTAGCCACTTTGAGCAATGTGGGAAGTGCTGGGGCAGTTTGGGACAACAGGGCCAAAATGTCACTTTCACAGTCCCAAAGTGCCATTTTCACAGTAAAAAAAAAAAGATTCATTTTGCTTAGCTTAGTCTGTAACTTGAAAACTATGTACCGTATGGCCCTATAAACTGTGTTGGGATGAAAGCTAGCCACTTTGAGCAATGTGGGAAGTGCTGGGGCAGTTTGGGACAACAGGGCCAAAATGTCACTTTCACAGTCCCAAAGTGCCGTTTTCACAGTAAAAAGGCCTGGTTCACTTTTGCTTAGCTTAGTCTGTAACTTGAAAACTATGTACCGTATGGCCCTATAAACTGTGTTGGGATGAAAGCTAGCCACTTTGAGCAATGTGGGAAGTGCTGGGGCAGTTTGGGACAACAGGGCCAAAATGTCACTTTCACAGTCCCAAAGTGCCGTTTTCACAGTAAAAAGGCCTGGTTCACTTTTGCTTAGCTTAGTCTGTAACTTGAAAACTATGTACCGTATGGCCCTATAAACTGTGTTGGGATGAAAGCTAGCCACTTTGAGCAATGTGGGAAGTGCTGGGGCAGTTTGGGACAACAGGGCCAAAATGTCACTTTCACAGTCCCAAAGTGCCGTTTTCACAGTAAAAAGGCCTGGTTCACTTTTGCTTAGCTTAGTCTGTAACTTGAAAACTATGTACCGTATGGCCCTATAAACTGTGTTGGGATGAAAGCTAGCCACTTTGAGCAATGTGGGAAGTGCTGGGGCAGTTTGGGACAACAGGGCCAAAATGTCACTTTCACAGTCCCAAAGTGCCGTTTTCACAGTAAAAAGGCCTGGTTCACTTTTGCTTAGCTTAGTCTGTAACTTGAAAACTATGTACCGTATGGCCCTATAAACTGTGTTGGGATGAAAGCTAGCCACTTTGAGCAATGTGGGAAGTGCTGGGGCAGTTTGGGACAACAGGGCCAAAATGTCACTTTCACAGTCCCAAAGTGCCGTTTTCACAGTAAAAAGGCCTGGTTCACTTTTGCTTAGCTTAGTCTGTAACTTGAAAACTATGTACCGTATGGCCCTATAAACTGTGTTGGGATGAAAGCTAGCCACTTTGAGCAATGTGGGAAGTGCTGGGGCAGTTTGGGACAACAGGGCCAAAATGTCACTTTCACAGTCCCAAAGTGCCATTTTCACAGTAAAAAGGCCTGGTTCACTTTTGCTTAGCTTAGTCTGTAACTTGAAAACTATGTACTGTATGGCCCTATAAACTGTGTTGGGATGAAAGCTAGCCACTTTGAGCATTGTGGCAAGAGCTGGGGCAGTTTGGGACAACAGGGAATGAACGGGGCCAAAATGTCACTTTCACAGTCCCAAAGTGCCATTTTCACAGTAAAAAGGCCTGGTTCACTTTTGCTTAGCTTAGTCTGTAACTTGAAAACTATGTACCGTATGGCCCTATAAACTGTGTTGGGATGAAAGCTAGCCACTTTGAGCAATGTGGGAAGTGCTGGGGCAGTTTGGGACAACAGGGCCAAAATGTCACTTTCACAGTCCCAAAGTGCCATTTTCACAGTAAAAAGGCCTGGTTCACTTTTGCTTAGCTTAGTCTGTAACTTGAAAACTATGTACCGTATGGCCCTATAAACTGTGTTGAGATGAAAGCTAGCCACTTTGAGCATTGTGGCAAGAGCTGGGGCAGTTTGGGACAACAGGGAACGAACAGGGCCAAAATGTCACTTTCACAGTCCCAAAGTGCCATTTTCACAGTAAAAAAAAAAAGATTCATTTTGCTTAGCTTAGTCTGTAACTTGAAAACTATGTACCGTATGGCCCTATAAACTGTGTTGGGATGAAAGCTAGCCACTTTGAGCAATGTGGGAAGTGCTGGGGCAGTTTGGGACAACAGGGCCAAAATGTCACTTTCACAGTCCCAAAGTGCCATTTTCACAGTAAAAAGGCCTGGTTCACTTTTGCTTAGCTTAGGCTGTAACTTGAAAACTATGTACCGTATGGCCCTATAAACTGTGTTGGGATGAAAGCTAGCCACTTTGAGCAATGTGGGAAGTGCTGGGGCAGTTTGGGACAACAGGGCCAAAATGTCACTTTCACAGTCCCAAAGTGCCGTTTTCACAGTAAAAAGGCCTGGTTCACTTTTGCTTAGCTTAGTCTGTAACTTGAAAACTATGTACCGTATGGCCCTATAAACTGTGTTGGGATGAAAGCTAGCCACTTTGAGCAATGTGGGAAGTGCTGGGGCAGTTTGGGACAACAGGGCCAAAATGTCACTTTCACAGTCCCAAAGTGCCGTTTTCACAGTAAAAAGGCCTGGTTCACTTTTGCTTAGCTTAGTCTGTAACTTGAAAACTATGTACCGTATGGCCCTATAAACTGTGTTGGGATGAAAGCTAGCCACTTTGAGCAATGTGGGAAGTGCTGGGGCAGTTTGGGACAACAGGGCCAAAATGTCACTTTCACAGTCCCAAAGTGCCATTTTCACAGTAAAAAGGCCTGGTTCACTTTTGCTTAGCTTAGTCTGTAACTTGAAAACTATGTACCGTATGGCCCTATAAACTGTGTTGGGATGAAAGCTAGCCACTTTGAGCATTGTGGCAAGAGCTGGGGCAGTTTGGGACAACAGGGAATGAACGGGGCCAAAATGTCACTTTCACAGTCCCAAAGTGCCATTTTCACAGTAAAAAGGCCTGGTTCACTTTTGCTTAGCTTAGTCTGTAACTTGAAAACTATGTACCGTATGGCCCTATAAACTGTGTTGGGATGAAAGCTAGCCACTTTGAGCAATGTGGGAAGTGCTGGGGCAGTTTGGGACAACAGGGCCAAAATGTCACTTTCACAGTCCCAAAGTGCCATTTTCACAGTAAAAAGGCCTGGTTCACTTTTGCTTAGCTTAGTCTGTAACTTGAAAACTATGTACCGTATGGCCCTATAAACTGTGTTGGGATGAAAGCTAGCCACTTTGAGCATTGTGGCAAGAGCTGGGGCAGTTTGGGACAACAGGGAATGAACGGGGCCAAAATGTCACTTTCACAGTCCCAAAGTGCCATTTTCACAGTAAAAAGGCCTGGTTCACTTTTGCTTAGCTTAGTCTGTAACTTGAAAACTATGTACCGTATGGCCCTATAAACTGTGTTGGGATGAAAGCTAGCCACTTTGAGCAATGTGGGAAGTGCTGGGGCAGTTTGGGACAACAGGGCCAAAATGTCACTTTCACAGTCCCAAAGTGCCATTTTCACAGTAAAAAGGCCTGGTTCACTTTTGCTTAGCTTAGTCTGTAACTTGAAAACTATGTACCGTATGGCCCTATAAACTGTGTTGGGATGAAAGCTAGCCACTTTGAGCAATGTGGGAAGTGCTGGGGCAGTTTGGGACAACAGGGCCAAAATGTCACTTTCACAGTCCCAAAGTGCCATTTTCACAGTAAAAAAAAAAAGATTCATTTTGCTTAGCTTAGTCTGTAACTTGAAAACTATGTACCGTATGGCCCTATAAACTGTGTTGGGATGAAAGCTAGCCACTTTGAGCAATGTGGGAAGTGCTGGGGCAGTTTGGGACAACAGGGCCAAAATGTCACTTTCACAGTCCCAAAGTGCCATTTTCACAGTAAAAAGGCCTGGTTCACTTTTGCTTAGCTTAGTCTGTAACTTGAAAACTATGTACCGTATGGCCCTATAAACTGTGTTGGGATGAAAGCTAGCCACTTTGAGCAATGTGGGAAGTGCTGGGGCAGTTTGGGACAACAGGGCCAAAATGTCACTTTCACAGTCCCAAAGTGCCATTTTCACAGTAAAAAGGCCTGGTTCACTTTTGCTTAGCTTAGTCTGTAACTTGAAAACTATGTACCGTATGGCCCTATAAACTGTGTTGGGATGAAAGCTAGCCACGTTGAGCATTGTGGCAAGAGCTGGGGCAGTTTGGGACAACAGGGAATGAACGGGGCCAAAATGTCACTTTCACAGTCCCAAAGTGCCATTTTCACAGTAAAAAGGCCTGGTTCACTTTTGCTTAGCTTAGTCTGTAACTTGAAAACTATGTACCGTATGGCCCTATAAACTGTGTTGGGATGAAAGCTAGCCACTTTGAGCAATGTGGGAAGTGCTGGGGCAGTTTGGGACAACAGGGCCAAAATGTCACTTTCACAGTCCCAAAGTGCCGTTTTCACAGTAAAAAGGCCTGGTTCACTTTTGCTTAGCTTAGTCTGTAACTTGAAAACTATGTACCGTATGGCCCTATAAACTGTGTTGGGATGAAAGCTAGCCACTTTGAGCAATGTGGGAAGTGCTGGGGCAGTTTGGGACAACAGGGCCAAAATGTCACTTTCACAGTCCCAAAGTGCCATTTTCACAGTAAAAAAAAAAAGATTCATTTTGCTTAGCTTAGTCTGTAACTTGAAAACTATGTACCGTATGGCCCTATAAACTGTGTTGGGATGAAAGCTAGCCACTTTGAGCAATGTGGGAAGTGCTGGGGCAGTTTGGGACAACAGGGCCAAAATGTCACTTTCACAGTCCCAAAGTGCCGTTTTCACAGTAAAAAGGCCTGGTTCACTTTTGCTTAGCTTAGTCTGTAACTTGAAAACTATGTACCGTATGGCCCTATACACTGTGTTGGGATGAAAGCTAGCCACTTTGAGCAATGTGGGAAGTGCTGGGGCAGTTTGGGACAACAGGGCCAAAATGTCACTTTCACAGTCCCAAAGTGCCGTTTTCACAGTAAAAAGGCCTGGTTCACTTTTGCTTAGCTTAGTCTGTAACTTGAAAACTATGTACCGTATGGCCCTATAAACTGTGTTGGGATGAAAGCTAGCCACTTTGAGCATTGTGGCAAGAGCTGGGGCAGTTTGGGACAACAGGGAATGAACGGGGCCAAAATGTCACTTTCACAGTCCCAAAGTGCCATTTTCACAGTAAAAAGGCCTGGTTCACTTTTGCTTAGCTTAGTCTGTAACTTGAAAACTATGTACCGTATGGCCCTATAAACTGTGTTGGGATGAAAGCTAGCCACTTTGAGCAATGTGGGAAGTGCTGGGGCAGTTTGGGACAACAGGGCCAAAATGTCACTTTCACAGTCCCAAAGTGCCATTTTCACAGTAAAAAAAAAAAGATTCATTTTGCTTAGCTTAGTCTGTAACTTGAAAACTATGTACCGTATGGCCCTATAAACTGTGTTGGGATGAAAGCTAGCCACTTTGAGCAATGTGGGAAGTGCTGGGGCAGTTTGGGACAACAGGGCCAAAATGTCACTTTCACAGTCCCAAAGTGCCATTTTCACAGTAAAAAGGCCTGGTTCACTTTTGCTTAGCTTAGTCTGTAACTTGAAAACTATGTACCGTATGGCCCTATAAACTGTGTTGGGATGAAAGCTAGCCACTTTGAGCAATGTGGGAAGTGCTGGGGCAGTTTGGGACAACAGGGCCAAAATGTCACTTTCACAGTCCCAAAGTGCCATTTTCACAGTAAAAAGGCCTGGTTCACTTTTGCTTAGCTTAGTCTGTAACTTGAAAACTATGTACCGTATGGCCCTATAAACTGTGTTGGGATGAAAGCTAGCCACTTTGAGCATTGTGGCAAGAGCTGGGGCAGTTTGGGACAACAGGGAATGAACGGGGCCAAAATGTCACTTTCACAGTCCCAAAGTGCCATTTTCACAGTAAAAAGGCCTGGTTCACTTTTGCTTAGCTTAGTCTGTAACTTGAAAACTATGTACCGTATGGCCCTATAAACTGTGTTGGGATGAAAGCTAGCCACTTTGAGCAATGTGGGAAGTGCTGGGGCAGTTTGGGACAACAGGGCCAAAATGTCACTTTCACAGTCCCAAAGTGCCATTTTCACAGTAAAAAGGCCTGGTTCACTTTTGCTTAGCTTAGTCTGTAACTTGAAAACTATGTACCGTATGGCCCTATAAACTGTGTTGGGATGAAAGCTAGCCACTTTGAGCAATGTGGGAAGTGCTGGGGCAGTTTGGGACAACAGGGCCAAAATGTCACTTTCACAGTCCCAAAGTGCCATTTTCACAGTAAAAAAAAAAAGATTCATTTTGCTTAGCTTAGTCTGTAACTTGAAAACTATGTACCGTATGGCCCTATAAACTGTGTTGGGATGAAAGCTAGCCACTTTGAGCAATGTGGGAAGTGCTGGGGCAGTTTGGGACAACAGGGCCAAAATGTCACTTTCACAGTCCCAAAGTGCCATTTTCACAGTAAAAAGGCCTGGTTCACTTTTGCTTAGCTTAGTCTGTAACTTGAAAACTATGTACCGTATGGCCCTATAAACTGTGTTGGGATGAAAGCTAGCCACTTTGAGCAATGTGGGAAGTGCTGGGGCAGTTTGGGACAACAGGGCCAAAATGTCACTTTCACAGTCCCAAAGTGCCATTTTCACAGTAAAAAGGCCTGGTTCACTTTTGCTTAGCTTAGTCTGTAACTTGAAAACTATGTACCGTATGGCCCTATAAACTGTGTTGGGATGAAAGCTAGCCACGTTGAGCATTGTGGCAAGAGCTGGGGCAGTTTGGGACAACAGGGAATGAACGGGGCCAAAATGTCACTTTCACAGTCCCAAAGTGCCATTTTCACAGTAAAAAGGCCTGGTTCACTTTTGCTTAGCTTAGTCTGTAACTTGAAAACTATGTACCGTATGGCCCTATAAACTGTGTTGGGATGAAAGCTAGCCACTTTGAGCAATGTGGGAAGTGCTGGGGCAGTTTGGGACAACAGGGCCAAAATGTCACTTTCACAGTCCCAAAGTGCCGTTTTCACAGTAAAAAGGCCTGGTTCACTTTTGCTTAGCTTAGTCTGTAACTTGAAAACTATGTACCGTATGGCCCTATAAACTGTGTTGGGATGAAAGCTAGCCACTTTGAGCAATGTGGGAAGTGCTGGGGCAGTTTGGGACAACAGGGCCAAAATGTCACTTTCACAGTCCCAAAGTGCCATTTTCACAGTAAAAAAAAAAAGATTCATTTTGCTTAGCTTAGTCTGTAACTTGAAAACTATGTACCGTATGGCCCTATAAACTGTGTTGGGATGAAAGCTAGCCACTTTGAGCAATGTGGGAAGTGCTGGGGCAGTTTGGGACAACAGGGCCAAAATGTCACTTTCACAGTCCCAAAGTGCCGTTTTCACAGTAAAAAGGCCTGGTTCACTTTTGCTTAGCTTAGTCTGTAACTTGAAAACTATGTACCGTATGGCCCTATAAACTGTGTTGGGATGAAAGCTAGCCACTTTGAGCAATGTGGGAAGTGCTGGGGCAGTTTGGGACAACAGGGCCAAAATGTCACTTTCACAGTCCCAAAGTGCCGTTTTCACAGTAAAAAGGCCTGGTTCACTTTTGCTTAGCTTAGTCTGTAACTTGAAAACTATGTACCGTATGGCCCTATAAACTGTGTTGGGATGAAAGCTAGCCACTTTGAGCAATGTGGGAAGTGCTGGGGCAGTTTGGGACAACAGGGCCAAAATGTCACTTTCACAGTCCCAAAGTGCCATTTTCACAGTAAAAAGGCCTGGTTCACTTTTGCTTAGCTTAGTCTGTAACTTGAAAACTATGTACCGTATGGCCCTATAAACTGTGTTGGGATGAAAGCTAGCCACTTTGAGCATTGTGGCAAGAGCTGGGGCAGTTTGGGACAACAGGGAATGAACGGGGCCAAAATGTCACTTTCACAGTCCCAAAGTGCCATTTTCACAGTAAAAAGGCCTGGTTCACTTTTGCTTAGCTTAGTCTGTAACTTGAAAACTATGTACCGTATGGCCCTATAAACTGTGTTGGGATGAAAGCTAGCCACTTTGAGCAATGTGGGAAGTGCTGGGGCAGTTTGGGACAACAGGGCCAAAATGTCACTTTCACAGTCCCAAAGTGCCATTTTCACAGTAAAAAGGCCTGGTTCACTTTTGCTTAGCTTAGTCTGTAACTTGAAAACTATGTACCGTATGGCCCTATAAACTGTGTTGGGATGAAAGCTAGCCACTTTGAGCAATGTGGGAAGTGCTGGGGCAGTTTGGGACAACAGGGCCAAAATGTCACTTTCACAGTCCCAAAGTGCCGTTTTCACAGTAAAAAGGCCTGGTTCACTTTTGCTTAGCTTAGTCTGTAACTTGAAAACTATGTACCGTATGGCCCTATAAACTGTGTTGGGATGAAAGCTAGCCACTTTGAGCAATGTGGGAAGTGCTGGGGCAGTTTGGGACAACAGGGCCAAAATGTCACTTTCACAGTCCCAAAGTGCCATTTTCACAGTAAAAAAAAAAAGATTCATTTTGCTTAGCTTAGTCTGTAACTTGAAAACTATGTACCGTATGGCCCTATAAACTGTGTTGGGATGAAAGCTAGCCACTTTGAGCAATGTGGGAAGTGCTGGGGCAGTTTGGGACAACAGGGCCAAAATGTCACTTTCACAGTCCCAAAGTGCCGTTTTCACGGTAAAAAGGCCTGGTTCACTTTTGCTTAGCTTAGTCTGTAACTTGAAAACTATGTACCGTATGGCCCTATAAACTGTGTTGGGATGAAAGCTAGCCACTTTGAGCAATGTGGGAAGTGCTGGGGCAGTTTGGGACAACAGGGCCAAAATGTCACTTTCACAGTCCCAAAGTGCCGTTTTCACAGTAAAAAGGCCTGGTTCACTTTTGCTTAGCTTAGTCTGTAACTTGAAAACTATGTACCGTATGGCCCTATAAACTGTGTTGGGATGAAAGCTAGCCACTTTGAGCAATGTGGGAAGTGCTGGGGCAGTTTGGGACAACAGGGCCAAAATGTCACTTTCACAGTCCCAAAGTGCCATTTTCACAGTAAAAAGGCCTGGTTCACTTTTGCTTAGCTTAGTCTGTAACTTGAAAACTATGTACCGTATGGCCCTATAAACTGTGTTGGGATGAAAGCTAGCCACTTTGAGCATTGTGGCAAGAGCTGGGGCAGTTTGGGACAACAGGGAATGAACGGGGCCAAAATGTCACTTTCACAGTCCCAAAGTGCCATTTTCACAGTAAAAAGGCCTGGTTCACTTTTGCTTAGCTTAGTCTGTAACTTGAAAACTATGTACCGTATGGCCCTATAAACTGTGTTGGGATGAAAGCTAGCCACTTTGAGCAATGTGGGAAGTGCTGGGGCAGTTTGGGACAACAGGGCCAAAATGTCACTTTCACAGTCCCAAAGTGCCATTTTCACAGTAAAAAGGCCTGGTTCACTTTTGCTTAGCTTAGTCTGTAACTTGAAAACTATGTACCGTATGGCCCTATAAACTGTGTTGGGATGAAAGCTAGCCACTTTGAGCAATGTGGGAAGTGCTGGGGCAGTTTGGGACAACAGGGCCAAAATGTCACTTTCACAGTCCCAAAGTGCCGTTTTCACAGTAAAAAGGCCTGGTTCACTTTTGCTTAGCTTAGTCTGTAACTTGAAAACTATGTACCGTATGGCCCTATAAACTGTGTTGGGATGAAAGCTAGCCACTTTGAGCAATGTGGGAAGTGCTGGGGCAGTTTGGGACAACAGGGCCAAAATGTCACTTTCACAGTCCCAAAGTGCCATTTTCACAGTAAAAAGGCCTGGTTCACTTTTGCTTAGCTTAGTCTGTAACTTGAAAACTATGTACCGTATGGCCCTATAAACTGTGTTGGGATGAAAGCTAGCCACGTTGAGCATTGTGGCAAGAGCTGGGGCAGTTTGGGACAACAGGGAATGAACGGGGCCAAAATGTCACTTTCACAGTCCCAAAGTGCCATTTTCACAGTAAAAAGGCCTGGTTCACTTTTGCTTAGCTTAGTCTGTAACTTGAAAACTATGTACCGTATGGCCCTATAAACTGTGTTGGGATGAAAGCTAGCCACTTTGAGCAATGTGGGAAGTGCTGGGGCAGTTTGGGACAACAGGGCCAAAATGTCACTTTCACAGTCCCAAAGTGCCGTTTTCACAGTAAAAAGGCCTGGTTCACTTTTGCTTAGCTTAGTCTGTAACTTGAAAACTATGTACCGTATGGCCCTATAAACTGTGTTGGGATGAAAGCTAGCCACTTTGAGCAATGTGGGAAGTGCTGGGGCAGTTTGGGACAACAGGGCCAAAATGTCACTTTCACAGTCCCAAAGTGCCATTTTCACAGTAAAAAAAAAAAGATTCATTTTGCTTAGCTTAGTCTGTAACTTGAAAACTATGTACCGTATGGCCCTATAAACTGTGTTGGGATGAAAGCTAGCCACTTTGAGCAATGTGGGAAGTGCTGGGGCAGTTTGGGACAACAGGGCCAAAATGTCACTTTCACAGTCCCAAAGTGCCGTTTTCACAGTAAAAAGGCCTGGTTCACTTTTGCTTAGCTTAGTCTGTAACTTGAAAACTATGTACCGTATGGCCCTATAAACTGTGTTGGGATGAAAGCTAGCCACTTTGAGCAATGTGGGAAGTGCTGGGGCAGTTTGGGACAACAGGGCCAAAATGTCACTTTCACAGTCCCAAAGTGCCGTTTTCACAGTAAAAAGGCCTGGTTCACTTTTGCTTAGCTTAGTCTGTAACTTGAAAACTATGTACCGTATGGCCCTATAAACTGTGTTGGGATGAAAGCTAGCCACTTTGAGCATTGTGGCAAGAGCTGGGGCAGTTTGGGACAACAGGGAATGAACGGGGCCAAAATGTCACTTTCACAGTCCCAAAGTGCCATTTTCACAGTAAAAAGGCCTGGTTCACTTTTGCTTAGCTTAGTCTGTAACTTGAAAACTATGTACCGTATGGCCCTATAAACTGTGTTGGGATGAAAGCTAGCCACTTTGAGCAATGTGGGAAGTGCTGGGGCAGTTTGGGACAACAGGGCCAAAATGTCACTTTCACAGTCCCAAAGTGCCATTTTCACAGTAAAAAAAAAAAGATTCATTTTGCTTAGCTTAGTCTGTAACTTGAAAACTATGTACCGTATGGCCCTATAAACTGTGTTGGGATGAAAGCTAGCCACTTTGAGCAATGTGGGAAGTGCTGGGGCAGTTTGGGACAACAGGGCCAAAATGTCACTTTCACAGTCCCAAAGTGCCATTTTCACAGTAAAAAGGCCTGGTTCACTTTTGCTTAGCTTAGTCTGTAACTTGAAAACTATGTACCGTATGGCCCTATAAACTGTGTTGGGATGAAAGCTAGCCACTTTGAGCAATGTGGGAAGTGCTGGGGCAGTTTGGGACAACAGGGCCAAAATGTCACTTTCACAGTCCCAAAGTGCCATTTTCACAGTAAAAAGGCCTGGTTCACTTTTGCTTAGCTTAGTCTGTAACTTGAAAACTATGTACCGTATGGCCCTATAAACTGTGTTGGGATGAAAGCTAGCCACTTTGAGCATTGTGGCAAGAGCTGGGGCAGTTTGGGACAACAGGGAATGAACGGGGCCAAAATGTCACTTTCACAGTCCCAAAGTGCCATTTTCACAGTAAAAAGGCCTGGTTCACTTTTGCTTAGCTTAGTCTGTAACTTGAAAACTATGTACCGTATGGCCCTATAAACTGTGTTGGGATGAAAGCTAGCCACTTTGAGCAATGTGGGAAGTGCTGGGGCAGTTTGGGACAACAGGGCCAAAATGTCACTTTCACAGTCCCAAAGTGCCATTTTCACAGTAAAAAAAAAAAGATTCATTTTGCTTAGCTTAGTCTGTAACTTGAAAACTATGTACCGTATGGCCCTATAAACTGTGTTGGGATGAAAGCTAGCCACTTTGAGCAATGTGGGAAGTGCTGGGGCAGTTTGGGACAACAGGGCCAAAATGTCACTTTCACAGTCCCAAAGTGCCATTTTCACAGTAAAAAGGCCTGGTTCACTTTTGCTTAGCTTAGTCTGTAACTTGAAAACTATGTACCGTATGGCCCTATAAACTGTGTTGGGATGAAAGCTAGCCACTTTGAGCAATGTGGGAAGTGCTGGGGCAGTTTGGGACAACAGGGCCAAAATGTCACTTTCACAGTCCCAAAGTGCCATTTTCACAGTAAAAAGGCCTGGTTCACTTTTGCTTAGCTTAGTCTGTAACTTGAAAACTATGTACCGTATGGCCCTATAAACTGTGTTGGGATGAAAGCTAGCCACGTTGAGCATTGTGGCAAGAGCTGGGGCAGTTTGGGACAACAGGGAATGAACGGGGCCAAAATGTCACTTTCACAGTCCCAAAGTGCCATTTTCACAGTAAAAAGGCCTGGTTCACTTTTGCTTAGCTTAGTCTGTAACTTGAAAACTATGTACCGTATGGCCCTATAAACTGTGTTGGGATGAAAGCTAGCCACTTTGAGCAATGTGGGAAGTGCTGGGGCAGTTTGGGACAACAGGGCCAAAATGTCACTTTCACAGTCCCAAAGTGCCGTTTTCACAGTAAAAAGGCCTGGTTCACTTTTGCTTAGCTTAGTCTGTAACTTGAAAACTATGTACCGTATGGCCCTATAAACTGTGTTGGGATGAAAGCTAGCCACTTTGAGCAATGTGGGAAGTGCTGGGGCAGTTTGGGACAACAGGGCCAAAATGTCACTTTCACAGTCCCAAAGTGCCATTTTCACAGTAAAAAAAAAAAGATTCATTTTGCTTAGCTTAGTCTGTAACTTGAAAACTATGTACCGTATGGCCCTATAAACTGTGTTGGGATGAAAGCTAGCCACTTTGAGCAATGTGGGAAGTGCTGGGGCAGTTTGGGACAACAGGGCCAAAATGTCACTTTCACAGTCCCAAAGTGCCGTTTTCACAGTAAAAAGGCCTGGTTCACTTTTGCTTAGCTTAGTCTGTAACTTGAAAACTATGTACCGTATGGCCCTATAAACTGTGTTGGGATGAAAGCTAGCCACTTTGAGCAATGTGGGAAGTGCTGGGGCAGTTTGGGACAACAGGGCCAAAATGTCACTTTCACAGTCCCAAAGTGCCATTTTCACAGTAAAAAGGCCTGGTTCACTTTTGCTTAGCTTAGTCTGTAACTTGAAAACTATGTACCGTATGGCCCTATAAACTGTGTTGGGATGAAAGCTAGCCACTTTGAGCATTGTGGCAAGAGCTGGGGCAGTTTGGGACAACAGGGAATGAACGGGGCCAAAATGTCACTTTCACAGTCCCAAAGTGCCATTTTCACAGTAAAAAGGCCTGGTTCACTTTTGCTTAGCTTAGTCTGTAACTTGAAAACTATGTACCGTATGGCCCTATAAACTGTGTTGGGATGAAAGCTAGCCACTTTGAGCAATGTGGGAAGTGCTGGGGCAGTTTGGGACAACAGGGCCAAAATGTCACTTTCACAGTCCCAAAGTGCCATTTTCACAGTAAAAAGGCCTGGTTCACTTTTGCTTAGCTTAGTCTGTAACTTGAAAACTATGTACCGTATGGCCCTATAAACTGTGTTGGGATGAAAGCTAGCCACTTTGAGCAATGTGGGAAGTGCTGGGGCAGTTTGGGACAACAGGGCCAAAATGTCACTTTCACAGTCCCAAAGTGCCGTTTTCACAGTAAAAAGGCCTGGTTCACTTTTGCTTAGCTTAGTCTGTAACTTGAAAACTATGTACCGTATGGCCCTATAAACTGTGTTGGGATGAAAGCTAGCCACTTTGAGCAATGTGGGAAGTGCTGGGGCAGTTTGGGACAACAGGGCCAAAATGTCACTTTCACAGTCCCAAAGTGCCATTTTCACAGTAAAAAAAAAAAGATTCATTTTGCTTAGCTTAGTCTGTAACTTGAAAACTATGTACCGTATGGCCCTATAAACTGTGTTGGGATGAAAGCTAGCCACTTTGAGCAATGTGGGAAGTGCTGGGGCAGTTTGGGACAACAGGGCCAAAATGTCACTTTCACAGTCCCAAAGTGCCATTTTCACAGTAAAAAGGCCTGGTTCACTTTTGCTTAGCTTAGTCTGTAACTTGAAAACTATGTACCGTATGGCCCTATAAACTGTGTTGGGATGAAAGCTAGCCACTTTGAGCATTGTGGCAAGAGCTGGGGCAGTTTGGGACAACAGGGAATGAACGGGGCCAAAATGTCACTTTCACAGTCCCAAAGTGCCATTTTCACAGTAAAAAGGCCTGGTTCACTTTTGCTTAGCTTAGTCTGTAACTTGAAAACTATGTACCGTATGGCCCTATAAACTGTGTTGGGATGAAAGCTAGCCACTTTGAGCAATGTGGGAAGTGCTGGGGCAGTTTGGGACAACAGGGCCAAAATGTCACTTTCACAGTCCCAAAGTGCCATTTTCACAGTAAAAAGGCCTGGTTCACTTTTGCTTAGCTTAGTCTGTAACTTGAAAACTATGTACCGTATGGCCCTATAAACTGTGTTGGGATGAAAGCTAGCCACTTTGAGCAATGTGGGAAGTGCTGGGGCAGTTTGGGACAACAGGGCCAAAATGTCACTTTCACAGTCCCAAAGTGCCATTTTCACAGTAAAAAAAAAAAGATTCATTTTGCTTAGCTTAGTCTGTAACTTGAAAACTATGTACCGTATGGCCCTATAAACTGTGTTGGGATGAAAGCTAGCCACTTTGAGCAATGTGGGAAGTGCTGGGGCAGTTTGGGACAACAGGGCCAAAATGTCACTTTCACAGTCCCAAAGTGCCATTTTCACAGTAAAAAGGCCTGGTTCACTTTTGCTTAGCTTAGTCTGTAACTTGAAAACTATGTACCGTATGGCCCTATAAACTGTGTTGGGATGAAAGCTAGCCACTTTGAGCAATGTGGGAAGTGCTGGGGCAGTTTGGGACAACAGGGCCAAAATGTCACTTTCACAGTCCCAAAGTGCCATTTTCACAGTAAAAAGGCCTGGTTCACTTTTGCTTAGCTTAGTCTGTAACTTGAAAACTATGTACCGTATGGCCCTATAAACTGTGTTGGGATGAAAGCTAGCCACGTTGAGCATTGTGGCAAGAGCTGGGGCAGTTTGGGACAACAGGGAATGAACGGGGCCAAAATGTCACTTTCACAGTCCCAAAGTGCCATTTTCACAGTAAAAAGGCCTGGTTCACTTTTGCTTAGCTTAGTCTGTAACTTGAAAACTATGTACCGTATGGCCCTATAAACTGTGTTGGGATGAAAGCTAGCCACTTTGAGCAATGTGGGAAGTGCTGGGGCAGTTTGGGACAACAGGGCCAAAATGTCACTTTCACAGTCCCAAAGTGCCGTTTTCACAGTAAAAAGGCCTGGTTCACTTTTGCTTAGCTTAGTCTGTAACTTGAAAACTATGTACCGTATGGCCCTATAAACTGTGTTGGGATGAAAGCTAGCCACTTTGAGCAATGTGGGAAGTGCTGGGGCAGTTTGGGACAACAGGGCCAAAATGTCACTTTCACAGTCCCAAAGTGCCATTTTCACAGTAAAAAAAAAAAGATTCATTTTGCTTAGCTTAGTCTGTAACTTGAAAACTATGTACCGTATGGCCCTATAAACTGTGTTGGGATGAAAGCTAGCCACTTTGAGCAATGTGGGAAGTGCTGGGGCAGTTTGGGACAACAGGGCCAAAATGTCACTTTCACAGTCCCAAAGTGCCGTTTTCACAGTAAAAAGGCCTGGTTCACTTTTGCTTAGCTTAGTCTGTAACTTGAAAACTATGTACCGTATGGCCCTATAAACTGTGTTGGGATGAAAGCTAGCCACTTTGAGCAATGTGGGAAGTGCTGGGGCAGTTTGGGACAACAGGGCCAAAATGTCACTTTCACAGTCCCAAAGTGCCGTTTTCACAGTAAAAAGGCCTGGTTCACTTTTGCTTAGCTTAGTCTGTAACTTGAAAACTATGTACCGTATGGCCCTATTGCTCAAAGTGGCTAGCTTTCATCCCAACACAGTTTATAGGGCCATACGGTACATAGTTTTCAAGTTACAGACTAAGCTAAGCAAAAGTGAACCAGGCCTTTTTACTGTGAAAATGGCACTTTGGGACTGTGAAAGTGACATTTTGGCCCTGTTGTCCCAAACTGCCCCAGCACTTCCCACATTGCTCAAAGTGGCTAGCTTTCATCCCAACACAGTTTATAGGGCCATACGGTACATAGTTTTCAAGTTACAGACTAAGCTAAGCAAAATGAATCTTTTTTTTTTTACTGTGAAAATGGCACTTTGGGACTGTGAAAGTGACATTTTGGCCCTGTTGTCCCAAACTGCCCCAGCACTTCCCACATTGCTCAAAGTGGCTAGCTTTCATCCCAACACAGTTTATAGGGCCATACGGTACATAGTTTTCAAGTTACAGACTAAGCTAAGCAAAAGTGAACCAGGCCTTTTTACTGTGAAAATGGCACTTTGGGACTGTGAAAGTGACATTTTGGCCCTGTTGTCCCAAACTGCCCCAGCACTTCCCACATTGCTCAAAGTGGCTAGCTTTCATCCCAACACAGTTTATAGGGCCATACGGTACATAGTTTTCAAGTTACAGACTAAGCTAAGCAAAAGTGAACCAGGCCTTTTTACTGTGAAAATGGCACTTTGGGACTGTGAAAGTGACATTTTGGCCCCGTTCATTCCCTGTTGTCCCAAACTGCCCCAGCTCTTGCCACAATGCTCAAAGTGGCTAGCTTTCATCCCAACACAGTTTATAGGGCCATACGGTACATAGTTTTCAAGTTACAGACTAAGCTAAGCAAAAGTGAACCAGGCCTTTTTACTGTGAAAATGGCACTTTGGGACTGTGAAAGTGACATTTTGGCCCTGTTGTCCCAAACTGCCCCAGCACTTCCCACATTGCTCAAAGTGGCTAGCTTTCATCCCAACACAGTTTATAGGGCCATACGGTACATAGTTTTCAAGTTACAGACTAAGCTAAGCAAAATGAATCTTTTTTTTTTTACTGTGAAAATGGCACTTTGGGACTGTGAAAGTGACATTTTGGCCCTGTTGTCCCAAACTGCCCCAGCACTTCCCACATTGCTCAAAGTGGCTAGCTTTCATCCCAACACAGTTTATAGGGCCATACGGTACATAGTTTTCAAGTTACAGACTAAGCTAAGCAAAAGTGAACCAGGCCTTTTTACTGTGAAAACGGCACTTTGGGACTGTGAAAGTGACATTTTGGCCCTGTTGTCCCAAACTGCCCCAGCACTTCCCACATTGCTCAAAGTGGCTAGCTTTCATCCCAACACAGTTTATAGGGCCATATGGTACATAGTTTTCAAGTTACAGACTAAGCTAAGCAAAAGTGAACCAGGCCTTTTTACTGTGAAAATGGCACTTTGGGACTGTGAAAGTGACATTTTGGCCCTGTTGTCCCAAACTGCCCCAGCACTTCCCACATTGCTCAAAGTGGCTAGCTTTCATCCCAACACAGTTTATAGGGCCATACGGTACATAGTTTTCAAGTTACAGACTAAGCTAAGCAAAAGTGAACCAGGCCTTTTTACTGTGAAAATGGCACTTTGGGACTGTGAAAGTGACATTTTGGCCCCGTTCATTCCCTGTTGTCCCAAACTGCCCCAGCTCTTGCCACAATGCTCAAAGTGGCTAGCTTTCATCCCAACACAGTTTATAGGGCCATACGGTACATAGTTTTCAAGTTACAGACTAAGCTAAGCAAAAGTGAACCAGGCCTTTTTACTGTGAAAATGGCACTTTGGGACTGTGAAAGTGACATTTTGGCCCTGTTGTCCCAAACTGCCCCAGCACTTCCCACATTGCTCAAAGTGGCTAGCTTTCATCCCAACACAGTTTATAGGGCCATACGGTACATAGTTTTCAAGTTACAGACTAAGCTAAGCAAAAGTGAACCAGGCCTTTTTACTGTGAAAACGGCACTTTGGGACTGTGAAAGTGACATTTTGGCCCTGTTGTCCCAAACTGCCCCAGCACTTCCCACATTGCTCAAAGTGGCTAGCTTTCATCCCAACACAGTTTATAGGGCCATACGGTACATAGTTTTCAAGTTACAGACTAAGCTAAGCAAAATGAATCTTTTTTTTTTTACTGTGAAAATGGCACTTTGGGACTGTGAAAGTGACATTTTGGCCCTGTTGTCCCAAACTGCCCCAGCACTTCCCACATTGCTCAAAGTGGCTAGCTTTCATCCCAACACAGTTTATAGGGCCATACGGTACATAGTTTTCAAGTTACAGACTAAGCTAAGCAAAAGTGAACCAGGCCTTTTTACTGTGAAAACGGCACTTTGGGACTGTGAAAGTGACATTTTGGCCCTGTTGTCCCAAACTGCCCCAGCACTTCCCACATTGCTCAAAGTGGCTAGCTTTCATCCCAACACAGTTTATAGGGCCATACGGTACATAGTTTTCAAGTTACAGACTAAGCTAAGCAAAAGTGAACCAGGCCTTTTTACTGTGAAAATGGCACTTTGGGACTGTGAAAGTGACATTTTGGCCCCGTTCATTCCCTGTTGTCCCAAACTGCCCCAGCTCTTGCCACAATGCTCAACGTGGCTAGCTTTCATCCCAACACAGTTTATAGGGCCATACGGTACATAGTTTTCAAGTTACAGACTAAGCTAAGCAAAAGTGAACCAGGCCTTTTTACTGTGAAAATGGCACTTTGGGACTGTGAAAGTGACATTTTGGCCCTGTTGTCCCAAACTGCCCCAGCACTTCCCACATTGCTCAAAGTGGCTAGCTTTCATCCCAACACAGTTTATAGGGCCATACGGTACATAGTTTTCAAGTTACAGACTAAGCTAAGCAAAAGTGAACCAGGCCTTTTTACTGTGAAAATGGCACTTTGGGACTGTGAAAGTGACATTTTGGCCCTGTTGTCCCAAACTGCCCCAGCACTTCCCACATTGCTCAAAGTGGCTAGCTTTCATCCCAACACAGTTTATAGGGCCATACGGTACATAGTTTTCAAGTTACAGACTAAGCTAAGCAAAATGAATCTTTTTTTTTTTACTGTGAAAATGGCACTTTGGGACTGTGAAAGTGACATTTTGGCCCTGTTGTCCCAAACTGCCCCAGCACTTCCCACATTGCTCAAAGTGGCTAGCTTTCATCCCAACACAGTTTATAGGGCCATACGGTACATAGTTTTCAAGTTACAGACTAAGCTAAGCAAAAGTGAACCAGGCCTTTTTACTGTGAAAATGGCACTTTGGGACTGTGAAAGTGACATTTTGGCCCTGTTGTCCCAAACTGCCCCAGCACTTCCCACATTGCTCAAAGTGGCTAGCTTTCATCCCAACACAGTTTATAGGGCCATACGGTACATAGTTTTCAAGTTACAGACTAAGCTAAGCAAAAGTGAACCAGGCCTTTTTACTGTGAAAATGGCACTTTGGGACTGTGAAAGTGACATTTTGGCCCCGTTCATTCCCTGTTGTCCCAAACTGCCCCAGCTCTTGCCACAATGCTCAAAGTGGCTAGCTTTCATCCCAACACAGTTTATAGGGCCATACGGTACATAGTTTTCAAGTTACAGACTAAGCTAAGCAAAAGTGAACCAGGCCTTTTTACTGTGAAAATGGCACTTTGGGACTGTGAAAGTGACATTTTGGCCCTGTTGTCCCAAACTGCCCCAGCACTTCCCACATTGCTCAAAGTGGCTAGCTTTCATCCCAACACAGTTTATAGGGCCATACGGTACATAGTTTTCAAGTTACAGACTAAGCTAAGCAAAAGTGAACCAGGCCTTTTTACTGTGAAAATGGCACTTTGGGACTGTGAAAGTGACATTTTGGCCCTGTTGTCCCAAACTGCCCCAGCACTTCCCACATTGCTCAAAGTGGCTAGCTTTCATCCCAACACAGTTTATAGGGCCATACGGTACATAGTTTTCAAGTTACAGACTAAGCTAAGCAAAATGAATCTTTTTTTTTTTACTGTGAAAATGGCACTTTGGGACTGTGAAAGTGACATTTTGGCCCTGTTGTCCCAAACTGCCCCAGCACTTCCCACATTGCTCAAAGTGGCTAGCTTTCATCCCAACACAGTTTATAGGGCCATACGGTACATAGTTTTCAAGTTACAGACTAAGCTAAGCAAAAGTGAACCAGGCCTTTTTACTGTGAAAATGGCACTTTGGGACTGTGAAAGTGACATTTTGGCCCCGTTCATTCCCTGTTGTCCCAAACTGCCCCAGCTCTTGCCACAATGCTCAAAGTGGCTAGCTTTCATCCCAACACAGTTTATAGGGCCATACGGTACATAGTTTTCAAGTTACAGACTAAGCTAAGCAAAAGTGAACCAGGCCTTTTTACTGTGAAAACGGCACTTTGGGACTGTGAAAGTGACATTTTGGCCCTGTTGTCCCAAACTGCCCCAGCACTTCCCACATTGCTCAAAGTGGCTAGCTTTCATCCCAACACAGTTTATAGGGCCATACGGTACATAGTTTTCAAGTTACAGACTAAGCTAAGCAAAAGTGAACCAGGCCTTTTTACTGTGAAAACGGCACTTTGGGACTGTGAAAGTGACATTTTGGCCCTGTTGTCCCAAACTGCCCCAGCACTTCCCACATTGCTCAAAGTGGCTAGCTTTCATCCCAACACAGTTTATAGGGCCATACGGTACATAGTTTTCAAGTTACAGACTAAGCTAAGCAAAATGAATCTTTTTTTTTTTACTGTGAAAATGGCACTTTGGGACTGTGAAAGTGACATTTTGGCCCTGTTGTCCCAAACTGCCCCAGCACTTCCCACATTGCTCAAAGTGGCTAGCTTTCATCCCAACACAGTTTATAGGGCCATACGGTACATAGTTTTCAAGTTACAGACTAAGCTAAGCAAAAGTGAACCAGGCCTTTTTACTGTGAAAACGGCACTTTGGGACTGTGAAAGTGACATTTTGGCCCTGTTGTCCCAAACTGCCCCAGCACTTCCCACATTGCTCAAAGTGGCTAGCTTTCATCCCAACACAGTTTATAGGGCCATACGGTACATAGTTTTCAAGTTACAGACTAAGCTAAGCAAAAGTGAACCAGGCCTTTTTACTGTGAAAATGGCACTTTGGGACTGTGAAAGTGACATTTTGGCCCCGTTCATTCCCTGTTGTCCCAAACTGCCCCAGCTCTTGCCACAATGCTCAACGTGGCTAGCTTTCATCCCAACACAGTTTATAGGGCCATACGGTACATAGTTTTCAAGTTACAGACTAAGCTAAGCAAAAGTGAACCAGGCCTTTTTACTGTGAAAATGGCACTTTGGGACTGTGAAAGTGACATTTTGGCCCTGTTGTCCCAAACTGCCCCAGCACTTCCCACATTGCTCAAAGTGGCTAGCTTTCATCCCAACACAGTTTATAGGGCCATACGGTACATAGTTTTCAAGTTACAGACTAAGCTAAGCAAAAGTGAACCAGGCCTTTTTACTGTGAAAACGGCACTTTGGGACTGTGAAAGTGACATTTTGGCCCTGTTGTCCCAAACTGCCCCAGCACTTCCCACATTGCTCAAAGTGGCTAGCTTTCATCCCAACACAGTTTATAGGGCCATACGGTACATAGTTTTCAAGTTACAGACTAAGCTAAGCAAAAGTGAACCAGGCCTTTTTACTGTGAAAATGGCACTTTGGGACTGTGAAAGTGACATTTTGGCCCTGTTGTCCCAAACTGCCCCAGCACTTCCCACATTGCTCAAAGTGGCTAGCTTTCATCCCAACACAGTTTATAGGGCCATACGGTACATAGTTTTCAAGTTACAGACTAAGCTAAGCAAAAGTGAACCAGGCCTTTTTACTGTGAAAATGGCACTTTGGGACTGTGAAAGTGACATTTTGGCCCCGTTCATTCCCTGTTGTCCCAAACTGCCCCAGCTCTTGCCACAATGCTCAAAGTGGCTAGCTTTCATCCCAACACAGTTTATAGGGCCATACGGTACATAGTTTTCAAGTTACAGACTAAGCTAAGCAAAAGTGAACCAGGCCTTTTTACTGTGAAAATGGCACTTTGGGACTGTGAAAGTGACATTTTGGCCCTGTTGTCCCAAACTGCCCCAGCACTTCCCACATTGCTCAAAGTGGCTAGCTTTCATCCCAACACAGTTTATAGGGCCATACGGTACATAGTTTTCAAGTTACAGACTAAGCTAAGCAAAAGTGAACCAGGCCTTTTTACTGTGAAAACGGCACTTTGGGACTGTGAAAGTGACATTTTGGCCCTGTTGTCCCAAACTGCCCCAGCACTTCCCACATTGCTCAAAGTGGCTAGCTTTCATCCCAACACAGTTTATAGGGCCATACGGTACATAGTTTTCAAGTTACAGACTAAGCTAAGCAAAAGTGAACCAGGCCTTTTTACCGTGAAAACGGCACTTTGGGACTGTGAAAGTGACATTTTGGCCCTGTTGTCCCAAACTGCCCCAGCACTTCCCACATTGCTCAAAGTGGCTAGCTTTCATCCCAACACAGTTTATAGGGCCATACGGTACATAGTTTTCAAGTTACAGACTAAGCTAAGCAAAATGAATCTTTTTTTTTTTACTGTGAAAATGGCACTTTGGGACTGTGAAAGTGACATTTTGGCCCTGTTGTCCCAAACTGCCCCAGCACTTCCCACATTGCTCAAAGTGGCTAGCTTTCATCCCAACACAGTTTATAGGGCCATACGGTACATAGTTTTCAAGTTACAGACTAAGCTAAGCAAAAGTGAACCAGGCCTTTTTACTGTGAAAACGGCACTTTGGGACTGTGAAAGTGACATTTTGGCCCTGTTGTCCCAAACTGCCCCAGCACTTCCCACATTGCTCAAAGTGGCTAGCTTTCATCCCAACACAGTTTATAGGGCCATACGGTACATAGTTTTCAAGTTACAGACTAAGCTAAGCAAAAGTGAACCAGGCCTTTTTACTGTGAAAATGGCACTTTGGGACTGTGAAAGTGACATTTTGGCCCTGTTGTCCCAAACTGCCCCAGCACTTCCCACATTGCTCAAAGTGGCTAGCTTTCATCCCAACACAGTTTATAGGGCCATACGGTACATAGTTTTCAAGTTACAGACTAAGCTAAGCAAAAGTGAACCAGGCCTTTTTACTGTGAAAATGGCACTTTGGGACTGTGAAAGTGACATTTTGGCCCCGTTCATTCCCTGTTGTCCCAAACTGCCCCAGCTCTTGCCACAATGCTCAAAGTGGCTAGCTTTCATCCCAACACAGTTTATAGGGCCATACGGTACATAGTTTTCAAGTTACAGACTAAGCTAAGCAAAAGTGAACCAGGCCTTTTTACTGTGAAAATGGCACTTTGGGACTGTGAAAGTGACATTTTGGCCCTGTTGTCCCAAACTGCCCCAGCACTTCCCACATTGCTCAAAGTGGCTAGCTTTCATCCCAACACAGTTTATAGGGCCATACGGTACATAGTTTTCAAGTTACAGACTAAGCTAAGCAAAAGTGAACCAGGCCTTTTTACTGTGAAAACGGCACTTTGGGACTGTGAAAGTGACATTTTGGCCCTGTTGTCCCAAACTGCCCCAGCACTTCCCACATTGCTCAAAGTGGCTAGCTTTCATCCCAACACAGTTTATAGGGCCATACGGTACATAGTTTTCAAGTTACAGACTAAGCTAAGCAAAAGTGAACCAGGCCTTTTTACTGTGAAAACGGCACTTTGGGACTGTGAAAGTGACATTTTGGCCCTGTTGTCCCAAACTGCCCCAGCACTTCCCACATTGCTCAAAGTGGCTAGCTTTCATCCCAACACAGTTTATAGGGCCATACGGTACATAGTTTTCAAGTTACAGACTAAGCTAAGCAAAATGAATCTTTTTTTTTTTACTGTGAAAATGGCACTTTGGGACTGTGAAAGTGACATTTTGGCCCTGTTGTCCCAAACTGCCCCAGCACTTCCCACATTGCTCAAAGTGGCTAGCTTTCATCCCAACACAGTTTATAGGGCCATACGGTACATAGTTTTCAAGTTACAGACTAAGCTAAGCAAAAGTGAACCAGGCCTTTTTACTGTGAAAACGGCACTTTGGGACTGTGAAAGTGACATTTTGGCCCTGTTGTCCCAAACTGCCCCAGCACTTCCCACATTGCTCAAAGTGGCTAGCTTTCATCCCAACACAGTTTATAGGGCCATACGGTACATAGTTTTCAAGTTACAGACTAAGCTAAGCAAAAGTGAACCAGGCCTTTTTACTGTGAAAATGGCACTTTGGGACTGTGAAAGTGACATTTTGGCCCCGTTCATTCCCTGTTGTCCCAAACTGCCCCAGCTCTTGCCACAATGCTCAACGTGGCTAGCTTTCATCCCAACACAGTTTATAGGGCCATACGGTACATAGTTTTCAAGTTACAGACTAAGCTAAGCAAAAGTGAACCAGGCCTTTTTACTGTGAAAATGGCACTTTGGGACTGTGAAAGTGACATTTTGGCCCTGTTGTCCCAAACTGCCCCAGCACTTCCCACATTGCTCAAAGTGGCTAGCTTTCATCCCAACACAGTTTATAGGGCCATACGGTACATAGTTTTCAAGTTACAGACTAAGCTAAGCAAAAGTGAACCAGGCCTTTTTACTGTGAAAATGGCACTTTGGGACTGTGAAAGTGACATTTTGGCCCTGTTGTCCCAAACTGCCCCAGCACTTCCCACATTGCTCAAAGTGGCTAGCTTTCATCCCAACACAGTTTATAGGGCCATACGGTACATAGTTTTCAAGTTACAGACTAAGCTAAGCAAAATGAATCTTTTTTTTTTTACTGTGAAAATGGCACTTTGGGACTGTGAAAGTGACATTTTGGCCCTGTTGTCCCAAACTGCCCCAGCACTTCCCACATTGCTCAAAGTGGCTAGCTTTCATCCCAACACAGTTTATAGGGCCATACGGTACATAGTTTTCAAGTTACAGACTAAGCTAAGCAAAAGTGAACCAGGCCTTTTTACTGTGAAAATGGCACTTTGGGACTGTGAAAGTGACATTTTGGCCCTGTTGTCCCAAACTGCCCCAGCACTTCCCACATTGCTCAAAGTGGCTAGCTTTCATCCCAACACAGTTTATAGGGCCATACGGTACATAGTTTTCAAGTTACAGACTAAGCTAAGCAAAAGTGAACCAGGCCTTTTTACTGTGAAAATGGCACTTTGGGACTGTGAAAGTGACATTTTGGCCCCGTTCATTCCCTGTTGTCCCAAACTGCCCCAGCTCTTGCCACAATGCTCAAAGTGGCTAGCTTTCATCCCAACACAGTTTATAGGGCCATACGGTACATAGTTTTCAAGTTACAGACTAAGCTAAGCAAAAGTGAACCAGGCCTTTTTACTGTGAAAATGGCACTTTGGGACTGTGAAAGTGACATTTTGGCCCTGTTGTCCCAAACTGCCCCAGCACTTCCCACATTGCTCAAAGTGGCTAGCTTTCATCCCAACACAGTTTATAGGGCCATACGGTACATAGTTTTCAAGTTACAGACTAAGCTAAGCAAAAGTGAACCAGGCCTTTTTACTGTGAAAATGGCACTTTGGGACTGTGAAAGTGACATTTTGGCCCTGTTGTCCCAAACTGCCCCAGCACTTCCCACATTGCTCAAAGTGGCTAGCTTTCATCCCAACACAGTTTATAGGGCCATACGGTACATAGTTTTCAAGTTACAGACTAAGCTAAGCAAAATGAATCTTTTTTTTTTTACTGTGAAAATGGCACTTTGGGACTGTGAAAGTGACATTTTGGCCCTGTTGTCCCAAACTGCCCCAGCACTTCCCACATTGCTCAAAGTGGCTAGCTTTCATCCCAACACAGTTTATAGGGCCATACGGTACATAGTTTTCAAGTTACAGACTAAGCTAAGCAAAAGTGAACCAGGCCTTTTTACTGTGAAAATGGCACTTTGGGACTGTGAAAGTGACATTTTGGCCCCGTTCATTCCCTGTTGTCCCAAACTGCCCCAGCTCTTGCCACAATGCTCAAAGTGGCTAGCTTTCATCCCAACACAGTTTATAGGGCCATACGGTACATAGTTTTCAAGTTACAGACTAAGCTAAGCAAAAGTGAACCAGGCCTTTTTACTGTGAAAACGGCACTTTGGGACTGTGAAAGTGACATTTTGGCCCTGTTGTCCCAAACTGCCCCAGCACTTCCCACATTGCTCAAAGTGGCTAGCTTTCATCCCAACACAGTGTATAGGGCCATACGGTACATAGTTTTCAAGTTACAGACTAAGCTAAGCAAAAGTGAACCAGGCCTTTTTACTGTGAAAACGGCACTTTGGGACTGTGAAAGTGACATTTTGGCCCTGTTGTCCCAAACTGCCCCAGCACTTCCCACATTGCTCAAAGTGGCTAGCTTTCATCCCAACACAGTTTATAGGGCCATACGGTACATAGTTTTCAAGTTACAGACTAAGCTAAGCAAAATGAATCTTTTTTTTTTTACTGTGAAAATGGCACTTTGGGACTGTGAAAGTGACATTTTGGCCCTGTTGTCCCAAACTGCCCCAGCACTTCCCACATTGCTCAAAGTGGCTAGCTTTCATCCCAACACAGTTTATAGGGCCATACGGTACATAGTTTTCAAGTTACAGACTAAGCTAAGCAAAAGTGAACCAGGCCTTTTTACTGTGAAAACGGCACTTTGGGACTGTGAAAGTGACATTTTGGCCCTGTTGTCCCAAACTGCCCCAGCACTTCCCACATTGCTCAAAGTGGCTAGCTTTCATCCCAACACAGTTTATAGGGCCATACGGTACATAGTTTTCAAGTTACAGACAAAGCTAAGCAAAAGTGAACCAGGCCTTTTTACTGTGAAAATGGCACTTTGGGACTGTGAAAGTGACATTTTGGCCCCGTTCATTCCCTGTTGTCCCAAACTGCCCCAGCTCTTGCCACAATGCTCAACGTGGCTAGCTTTCATCCCAACACAGTTTATAGGGCCATACGGTACATAGTTTTCAAGTTACAGACTAAGCTAAGCAAAAGTGAACCAGGCCTTTTTACTGTGAAAATGGCACTTTGGGACTGTGAAAGTGACATTTTGGCCCTGTTGTCCCAAACTGCCCCAGCACTTCCCACATTGCTCAAAGTGGCTAGCTTTCATCCCAACACAGTTTATAGGGCCATACGGTACATAGTTTTCAAGTTACAGACTAAGCTAAGCAAAAGTGAACCAGGCCTTTTTACTGTGAAAATGGCACTTTGGGACTGTGAAAGTGACATTTTGGCCCTGTTGTCCCAAACTGCCCCAGCACTTCCCACATTGCTCAAAGTGGCTAGCTTTCATCCCAACACAGTTTATAGGGCCATACGGTACATAGTTTTCAAGTTACAGACTAAGCTAAGCAAAATGAATCTTTTTTTTTTTACTGTGAAAATGGCACTTTGGGACTGTGAAAGTGACATTTTGGCCCTGTTGTCCCAAACTGCCCCAGCACTTCCCACATTGCTCAAAGTGGCTAGCTTTCATCCCAACACAGTTTATAGGGCCATACGGTACATAGTTTTCAAGTTACAGACTAAGCTAAGCAAAAGTGAACCAGGCCTTTTTACTGTGAAAATGGCACTTTGGGACTGTGAAAGTGACATTTTGGCCCTGTTGTCCCAAACTGCCCCAGCACTTCCCACATTGCTCAAAGTGGCTAGCTTTCATCCCAACACAGTTTATAGGGCCATACGGTACATAGTTTTCAAGTTACAGACTAAGCTAAGCAAAAGTGAACCAGGCCTTTTTACTGTGAAAATGGCACTTTGGGACTGTGAAAGTGACATTTTGGCCCCGTTCATTCCCTGTTGTCCCAAACTGCCCCAGCTCTTGCCACAATGCTCAAAGTGGCTAGCTTTCATCCCAACACAGTTTATAGGGCCATACGGTACATAGTTTTCAAGTTACAGACTAAGCTAAGCAAAAGTGAACCAGGCCTTTTTACTGTGAAAATGGCACTTTGGGACTGTGAAAGTGACATTTTGGCCCTGTTGTCCCAAACTGCCCCAGCACTTCCCACATTGCTCAAAGTGGCTAGCTTTCATCCCAACACAGTTTATAGGGCCATACGGTACATAGTTTTCAAGTTACAGACTAAGCTAAGCAAAAGTGAACCAGGCCTTTTTACTGTGAAAATGGCACTTTGGGACTGTGAAAGTGACATTTTGGCCCCGTTCATTCCCTGTTGTCCCAAACTGCCCCAGCTCTTGCCACAATGCTCAAAGTGGCTAGCTTTCATCCCAACACAGTTTATAGGGCCATACGGTACATAGTTTTCAAGTTACAGACTAAGCTAAGCAAAAGTGAACCAGGCCTTTTTACTGTGAAAATGGCACTTTGGGACTGTGAAAGTGACATTTTGGCCCTGTTGTCCCAAACTGCCCCAGCACTTCCCACATTGCTCAAAGTGGCTAGCTTTCATCCCAACACAGTTTATAGGGCCATACGGTACATAGTTTTCAAGTTACAGACTAAGCTAAGCAAAAGTGAACCAGGCCTTTTTACTGTGAAAACGGCACTTTGGGACTGTGAAAGTGACATTTTGGCCCTGTTGTCCCAAACTGCCCCAGCACTTCCCACATTGCTCAAAGTGGCTAGCTTTCATCCCAACACAGTTTATAGGGCCATACGGTACATAGTTTTCAAGTTACAGACTAAGCTAAGCAAAAGTGAACCAGGCCTTTTTACTGTGAAAACGGCACTTTGGGACTGTGAAAGTGACATTTTGGCCCTGTTGTCCCAAACTGCCCCAGCACTTCCCACATTGCTCAAAGTGGCTAGCTTTCATCCCAACACAGTTTATAGGGCCATACGGTACATAGTTTTCAAGTTACAGCCTAAGCTAAGCAAAAGTGAACCAGGCCTTTTTACTGTGAAAATGGCACTTTGGGACTGTGAAAGTGACATTTTGGCCCTGTTGTCCCAAACTGCCCCAGCACTTCCCACATTGCTCAAAGTGGCTAGCTTTCATCCCAACACAGTTTATAGGGCCATACGGTACATAGTTTTCAAGTTACAGACTAAGCTAAGCAAAATGAATCTTTTTTTTTTTACTGTGAAAATGGCACTTTGGGACTGTGAAAGTGACATTTTGGCCCTGTTCGTTCCCTGTTGTCCCAAACTGCCCCAGCTCTTGCCACAATGCTCAAAGTGGCTAGCTTTCATCTCAACACAGTTTATAGGGCCATACGGTACATAGTTTTCAAGTTACAGACTAAGCTAAGCAAAAGTGAACCAGGCCTTTTTACTGTGAAAATGGCACTTTGGGACTGTGAAAGTGACATTTTGGCCCTGTTGTCCCAAACTGCCCCAGCACTTCCCACATTGCTCAAAGTGGCTAGCTTTCATCCCAACACAGTTTATAGGGCCATACGGTACATAGTTTTCAAGTTACAGACTAAGCTAAGCAAAAGTGAACCAGGCCTTTTTACTGTGAAAATGGCACTTTGGGACTGTGAAAGTGACATTTTGGCCCCGTTCATTCCCTGTTGTCCCAAACTGCCCCAGCTCTTGCCACAATGCTCAAAGTGGCTAGCTTTCATCCCAACACAGTTTATAGGGCCATACAGTACATAGTTTTCAAGTTACAGACTAAGCTAAGCAAAAGTGAACCAGGCCTTTTTACTGTGAAAATGGCACTTTGGGACTGTGAAAGTGACATTTTGGCCCTGTTGTCCCAAACTGCCCCAGCACTTCCCACATTGCTCAAAGTGGCTAGCTTTCATCCCAACACAGTTTATAGGGCCATACGGTACATAGTTTTCAAGTTACAGACTAAGCTAAGCAAAAGTGAACCAGGCCTTTTTACTGTGAAAACGGCACTTTGGGACTGTGAAAGTGACATTTTGGCCCTGTTGTCCCAAACTGCCCCAGCACTTCACATTGCTCAAAGTGGCTAGCTTTCATCCCAACACAGTTTATAGGGCCATACGGTACATAGTTTTCAAGTTACAGACTAAGCTAAGCAAAAGTGAACCAGGCCTTTTTACTGTGAAAACGGCACTTTGGGACTGTGAAAGTGACATTTTGGCCCTGTTGTCCCAAACTGCCCCAGCACTTCCCACATTGCTCAAAGTGGCTAGCTTTCATCCCAACACAGTTTATAGGGCCATACGGTACATAGTTTTCAAGTTACAGACTAAGCTAAGCAAAAGTGAACCAGGCCTTTTTACTGTGAAAACGGCACTTTGGGACTGTGAAAGTGACATTTTGGCCCTGTTGTCCCAAACTGCCCCAGCACTTCCCACATTGCTCAAAGTGGCTAGCTTTCATCCCAACACAGTTTATAGGGCCATACGGTACATAGTTTTCAAGTTACAGACTAAGCTAAGCAAAAGTGAACCAGGCCTTTTTACTGTGAAAACGGCACTTTGGGACTGTGAAAGTGACATTTTGGCCCTGTTGTCCCAAACTGCCCCAGCACTTCCCACATTGCTCAAAGTGGCTAGCTTTCATCCCAACACAGTTTATAGGGCCATACGGTACATAGTTTTCAAGTTACAGACTAAGCTAAGCAAAAGTGAACCAGGCCTTTTTACTGTGAAAACGGCACTTTGGGACTGTGAAAGTGACATTTTGGCCCTGTTGTCCCAAACTGCCCCAGCACTTCCCACATTGCTCAAAGTGGCTAGCTTTCATCCCAACACAGTTTATAGGGCCATACGGTACATAGTTTTCAAGTTACAGACTAAGCTAAGCAAAATGAATCTTTTTTTTTTTACTGTGAAAATGGCACTTTGGGACTGTGAAAGTGACATTTTGGCCCTGTTGTCCCAAACTGCCCCAGCACTTCCCACATTGCTCAAAGTGGCTAGCTTTCATCCCAACACAGTTTATAGGGCCATACGGTACATAGTTTTCAAGTTACAGACTAAGCTAAGCAAAAGTGAACCAGGCCTTTTTACTGTGAAAACGGCACTTTGGGACTGTGAAAGTGACATTTTGGCCCTGTTGTCCCAAACTGCCCCAGCACTTCCCACATTGCTCAAAGTGGCTAGCTTTCATCCCAACACAGTTTATAGGGCCATACGGTACATAGTTTTCAAGTTACAGACTAAGCTAAGCAAAAGTGAACCAGGCCTTTTTACTGTGAAAATGGCACTTTGGGACTGTGAAAGTGACATTTTGGCCCCGTTCATTCCCTGTTGTCCCAAACTGCCCCAGCTCTTGCCACAATGCTCAACGTGGCTAGCTTTCATCCCAACACAGTTTATAGGGCCATACGGTACATAGTTTTCAAGTTACAGACTAAGCTAAGCAAAAGTGAACCAGGCCTTTTTACTGTGAAAATGGCACTTTGGGACTGTGAAAGTGACATTTTGGCCCTGTTGTCCCAAACTGCCCCAGCACTTCCCACATTGCTCAAAGTGGCTAGCTTTCATCCCAACACAGTTTATAGGGCCATACGGTACATAGTTTTCAAGTTACAGACTAAGCTAAGCAAAAGTGAACCAGGCCTTTTTACTGTGAAAATGGCACTTTGGGACTGTGAAAGTGACATTTTGGCCCTGTTGTCCCAAACTGCCCCAGCACTTCCCACATTGCTCAAAGTGGCTAGCTTTCATCCCAACACAGTTTATAGGGCCATACGGTACATAGTTTTCAAGTTACAGACTAAGCTAAGCAAAATGAATCTTTTTTTTTTTACTGTGAAAATGGCACTTTGGGACTGTGAAAGTGACATTTTGGCCCTGTTGTCCCAAACTGCCCCAGCACTTCCCACATTGCTCAAAGTGGCTAGCTTTCATCCCAACACAGTTTATAGGGCCATACGGTACATAGTTTTCAAGTTACAGACTAAGCTAAGCAAAAGTGAACCAGGCCTTTTTACTGTGAAAATGGCACTTTGGGACTGTGAAAGTGACATTTTGGCCCTGTTGTCCCAAACTGCCCCAGCACTTCCCACATTGCTCAAAGTGGCTAGCTTTCATCCCAACACAGTTTATAGGGCCATACGGTACATAGTTTTCAAGTTACAGACTAAGCTAAGCAAAAGTGAACCAGGCCTTTTTACTGTGAAAATGGCACTTTGGGACTGTGAAAGTGACATTTTGGCCCCGTTCATTCCCTGTTGTCCCAAACTGCCCCAGCTCTTGCCACAATGCTCAAAGTGGCTAGCTTTCATCCCAACACAGTTTATAGGGCCATACGGTACATAGTTTTCAAGTTACAGACTAAGCTAAGCAAAAGTGAACCAGGCCTTTTTACTGTGAAAATGGCACTTTGGGACTGTGAAAGTGACATTTTGGCCCTGTTGTCCCAAACTGCCCCAGCACTTCCCACATTGCTCAAAGTGGCTAGCTTTCATCCCAACACAGTTTATAGGGCCATACGGTACATAGTTTTCAAGTTACAGACTAAGCTAAGCAAAAGTGAACCAGGCCTTTTTACTGTGAAAATGGCACTTTGGGACTGTGAAAGTGACATTTTGGCCCTGTTGTCCCAAACTGCCCCAGCACTTCCCACATTGCTCAAAGTGGCTAGCTTTCATCCCAACACAGTTTATAGGGCCATACGGTACATAGTTTTCAAGTTACAGACTAAGCTAAGCAAAATGAATCTTTTTTTTTTTACTGTGAAAATGGCACTTTGGGACTGTGAAAGTGACATTTTGGCCCTGTTGTCCCAAACTGCCCCAGCACTTCCCACATTGCTCAAAGTGGCTAGCTTTCATCCCAACACAGTTTATAGGGCCATACGGTACATAGTTTTCAAGTTACAGACTAAGCTAAGCAAAAGTGAACCAGGCCTTTTTACTGTGAAAATGGCACTTTGGGACTGTGAAAGTGACATTTTGGCCCTGTTGTCCCAAACTGCCCCAGCACTTCCCACATTGCTCAAAGTGGCTAGCTTTCATCCCAACACAGTTTATAGGGCCATACGGTACATAGTTTTCAAGTTACAGACTAAGCTAAGCAAAAGTGAACCAGGCCTTTTTACTGTGAAAATGGCACTTTGGGACTGTGAAAGTGACATTTTGGCCCCGTTCATTCCCTGTTGTCCCAAACTGCCCCAGCTCTTGCCACAATGCTCAAAGTGGCTAGCTTTCATCCCAACACAGTTTATAGGGCCATACGGTACATAGTTTTCAAGTTACAGACTAAGCTAAGCAAAAGTGAACCAGGCCTTTTTACTGTGAAAATGGCACTTTGGGACTGTGAAAGTGACATTTTGGCCCTGTTGTCCCAAACTGCCCCAGCACTTCCCACATTGCTCAAAGTGGCTAGCTTTCATCCCAACACAGTTTATAGGGCCATACGGTACATAGTTTTCAAGTTACAGACTAAGCTAAGCAAAATGAATCTTTTTTTTTTACTGTGAAAATGGCACTTTGGGACTGTGAAAGTGACATTTTGGCCCTGTTGTCCCAAACTGCCCCAGCACTTCCCACATTGCTCAAAGTGGCTAGCTTTCATCCCAACACAGTTTATAGGGCCATACGGTACATAGTTTTCAAGTTACAGACTAAGCTAAGCAAAAGTGAACCAGGCCTTTTTACTGTGAAAACGGCACTTTGGGACTGTGAAAGTGACATTTTGGCCCTGTTGTCCCAAACTGCCCCAGCACTTCCCACATTGCTCAAAGTGGCTAGCTTTCATCCCAACACAGTTTATAGGGCCATACGGTACATAGTTTTCAAGTTACAGACTAAGCTAAGCAAAAGTGAACCAGGCCTTTTTACTGTGAAAATGGCACTTTGGGACTGTGAAAGTGACATTTTGGCCCTGTTGTCCCAAACTGCCCCAGCACTTCCCACATTGCTCAAAGTGGCTAGCTTTCATCCCAACACAGTTTATAGGGCCATACGGTACATAGTTTTCAAGTTACAGACTAAGCTAAGCAAAAGTGAACCAGGCCTTTTTACTGTGAAAATGGCACTTTGGGACTGTGAAAGTGACATTTTGGCCCCGTTCATTCCCTGTTGTCCCAAACTGCCCCAGCTCTTGCCACAATGCTCAAAGTGGCTAGCTTTCATCCCAACACAGTTTATAGGGCCATACGGTACATAGTTTTCAAGTTACAGACTAAGCTAAGCAAAAGTGAACCAGGCCTTTTTACTGTGAAAATGGCACTTTGGGACTGTGAAAGTGACATTTTGGCCCTGTTGTCCCAAACTGCCCCAGCACTTCCCACATTGCTCAAAGTGGCTAGCTTTCATCCCAACACAGTTTATAGGGCCATACGGTACATAGTTTTCAAGTTACAGACTAAGCTAAGCAAAAGTGAACCAGGCCTTTTTACTGTGAAAACGGCACTTTGGGACTGTGAAAGTGACATTTTGGCCCTGTTGTCCCAAACTGCCCCAGCACTTCCCACATTGCTCAAAGTGGCTAGCTTTCATCCCAACACAGTTTATAGGGCCATACGGTACATAGTTTTCAAGTTACAGACTAAGCTAAGCAAAAGTGAACCAGGCCTTTTTACTGTGAAAACGGCACTTTGGGACTGTGAAAGTGACATTTTGGCCCTGTTGTCCCAAACTGCCCCAGCACTTCCCACATTGCTCAAAGTGGCTAGCTTTCATCCCAACACAGTTTATAGGGCCATACGGTACATAGTTTTCAAGTTACAGACTAAGCTAAGCAAAATGAATCTTTTTTTTTTTACTGTGAAAATGGCACTTTGGGACTGTGAAAGTGACATTTTGGCCCTGTTGTCCCAAACTGCCCCAGCACTTCCCACATTGCTCAAAGTGGCTAGCTTTCATCCCAACACAGTTTATAGGGCCATACGGTACATAGTTTTCAAGTTACAGACTAAGCTAAGCAAAAGTGAACCAGGCCTTTTTACTGTGAAAACGGCACTTTGGGACTGTGAAAGTGACATTTTGGCCCTGTTGTCCCAAACTGCCCCAGCACTTCCCACATTGCTCAAAGTGGCTAGCTTTCATCCCAACACAGTTTATAGGGCCATACGGTATAGTTTTCAAGTTACAGACTAAGCTAAGCAAAAGTGAACCAGGCCTTTTTACTGTGAAAATGGCACTTTGGGACTGTGAAAGTGACATTTTGGCCCCGTTCATTCCCTGTTGTCCCAAACTGCCCCAGCTCTTGCCACAATGCTCAACGTGGCTAGCTTTCATCCCAACACAGTTTATAGGGCCATACGGTACATAGTTTTCAAGTTACAGACTAAGCTAAGCAAAAGTGAACCAGGCCTTTTTACTGTGAAAATGGCACTTTGGGACTGTGAAAGTGACATTTTGGCCCTGTTGTCCCAAACTGCCCCAGCACTTCCCACATTGCTCAAAGTGGCTAGCTTTCATCCCAACACAGTTTATAGGGCCATACGGTACATAGTTTTCAAGTTACAGACTAAGCTAAGCAAAAGTGAACCAGGCCTTTTTACTGTGAAAATGGCACTTTGGGACTGTGAAAGTGACATTTTGGCCCTGTTGTCCCAAACTGCCCCAGCACTTCCCACATTGCTCAAAGTGGCTAGCTTTCATCCCAACACAGTTTATAGGGCCATACGGTACATAGTTTTCAAGTTACAGACTAAGCTAAGCAAAAGTGAACCAGGCCTTTTTACTGTGAAAATGGCACTTTGGGACTGTGAAAGTGACATTTTGGCCCCGTTCATTCCCTGTTGTCCCAAACTGCCCCAGCTCTTGCCACAATGCTCAAAGTGGCTAGCTTTCATCCCAACACAGTTTATAGGGCCATACGGTACATAGTTTTCAAGTTACAGACTAAGCTAAGCAAAAGTGAACCAGGCTTTTTACTGTGAAAATGGCACTTTGGGACTGTGAAAGTGACATTTTGGCCCTGTTGTCCCAAACTGCCCCAGCACTTCCCACATTGCTCAAAGTGGCTAGCTTTCATCCCAACACAGTTTATAGGGCCATACGGTACATAGTTTTCAAGTTACAGACTAAGCTAAGCAAAAGTGAACCAGGCCTTTTTACTGTGAAAATGGCACTTTGGGACTGTGAAAGTGACATTTTGGCCCTGTTGTCCCAAACTGCCCCAGCACTTCCCACATTGCTCAAAGTGGCTAGCTTTCATCCCAACACAGTTTATAGGGCCATACGGTACATAGTTTTCAAGTTACAGACTAAGCTAAGCAAAATGAATCTTTCTTTTTTTACTGTGAAAATGGCACTTTGGGACTGTGAAAGTGACATTTTGGCCCCTGTTGTCCCAAACTGCCCCAGCACTTCCACATTGCTCAAAGTGGCTAGCTTTCATCCAACACAGTTTATAGGGCCATACGGTACATAGTTTTCAAGTTACAGACTAAGCTAAGCAAAAGTGAACCAGGCCTTTTTACTGTGAAAATGGCACTTTGGGACTGTGAAAGTGACATTTTGGCCCCGTTCATTCCCTGTTGTCCCAAACTGCCCCAGCTCTTGCCACAATGCTCAAAGTGGCTAGCTTTCATCCCAACACAGTTTATAGGGCCATACGGTACATAGTTTTCAAGTTACAGACTAAGCTAAGCAAAAGTGAACCAGGCCTTTTTACTGTGAAAATGGCACTTTGGGACTGTGAAAGTGACATTTTGGCCCTGTTGTCCCAAACTGCCCCAGCACTTCCCACATTGCTCAAAGTGGCTAGCTTTCATCCCAACACAGTTTATAGGGCCATACGGTACATAGTTTTCAAGTTACAGACTAAGCTAAGCAAAAGTGAACCAGGCCTTTTTACTGTGAAAATGGCACTTTGGGACTGTGAAAGTGACATTTTGGCCCCGTTCATTCCTGTTGTCCCAAACTGCCCCAGCTCTTGCCACAATGCTCAAAGTGGCTAGCTTTCATCCCAACACAGTTTATAGGGCCATACGGTACATAGTTTTCAAGTTACAGACTAGCTAAGCAAAAGTGAACCAGGCCTTTTTACTGTGAAAACGGCACTTTGGGACTGTGAAAGTGACATTTTGGCCCTGTTGTCCCAAACTGCCCCAGCACTTCCCACATTGCTCAAAGTGGCTAGCTTTCATCCCAACACAGTGTATAGGGCCATACGGTACATAGTTTTCAAGTTACAGACTAAGCTAAGCAAAAGTGAACCAGGCCTTTTTACTGTGAAAACGGCACTTTGGGACTGTGAAAGTGACATTTTGGCCCTGTTGTCCCAAACTGCCCCAGCACTTCCACATTGCTCAAAGTGGCTAGCTTTCATCCCAACACAGTTTATAGGGCCATACGGTACATAGTTTTCAAGTTACAGACTAAGCTAAGCAAAATGAATCTTTTTTTTTTTACTGTGAAAATGGCACTTTGGGACTGTGAAAGTGACATTTTGGCCCTGTTGTCCCAAACTGCCCCAGCACTTCCCACATTGCTCAAAGTGGCTAGCTTTCATCCCAACACAGTTTATAGGGCCATACGGTACATAGTTTTCAAGTTACAGACTAAGCTAAGCAAAAGTGAACCAGGCCTTTTTACTGTGAAAACGGCACTTTGGGACTGTGAAAGTGACATTTTGGCCCTGTTGTCCCAAACTGCCCCAGCACTTCCCACATTGCTCAAAGTGGCTAGCTTTCATCCCAACACAGTTTATAGGGCCATACGGTACATAGTTTTCAAGTTACAGACTAAGCTAAGCAAAAGTGAACCAGATACTGTGAAAATGGCACTTTGGGACTGTGAAGTGACATTTTGGCCCCGTTCATTCCCTGTTGTCCCAAACTGCCCAGCTCTTGCCACAATGCTCAACGTGGCTAGCTTTCATCCCAACACAGTTTATAGGGCCATACGGTACATAGTTTTCAAGTTACAGACTAAGCTAAGCAAAAGTGAACCAGGCCTTTTTACTGTGAAAATGGCACTTGGGACTGTGAAAGTGACATTTTGGCCCTGTTGTCCCAAACTGCCCCAGCACTTCCCACATTGCTCAAAGTGGCTAGCTTTCATCCCAACACAGTTTATAGGGCCATACGGTACATAGTTTTCAAGTTACAGACTAAGCTAAGCAAAAGTGAACCAGGCTTTTTTACTGTGAAAATGGCACTTTGGGACTGTGAAAGTGACATTTTGGCCCTGTTGTCCCAAACTGCCCCAGCACTTCCACATTGCTCAAAGTGGCTAGCTTTCATCCCAACACAGTTTATAGGGCCATACGGTACATAGTTTTCAAGTTACAGACTAAGCTAAGCAAAATGAACCAGTCTTTTTACTGTGAAAATGGCACTTTGGGACTGTGAAAGTGACATTTTGGCCCTGTTGTCCCAAACTGCCCCAGCACTTCCCACATTGCTCAAAGTGGCTAGCTTTCATCCCAACACAGTTTATAGGGCCATACGGTACATAGTTTTCAAGTTACAGACTAAGCTAAGCAAAAGTGAACCAGGCCTTTTTACTGTGAAAATGGCACTTTGGGACTGTGAAAGTGACATTTTGGCCCTGTTGTCCAAACTGCCCCAGCACTTCCCACATTGCTCAAAGTGGCTAGCTTTCATCCCAACACAGTTTATAGGGCCATACGGTACATAGTTTTCAAGTTACAGACTAAGCTAAGCAAAAGTGAACCAGGCCTTTTTACTGTGAAAATGGCACTTTGGGACTGTGAAAGTGACATTTTGGCCCCGTTCATTCCCTGTTCCCTGTTGTCCCAAACTGCCCCAGCTCTTGCCACAATGCTCAAAGTGGCTAGCTTTCATCCCAACACAGTTTATAGGGCCATACGGTACATAGTTTTCAAGTTACAGACTAAGCTAAGCAAAAGTGAACCAGGCCTTTTTACTGTGAAAATGGCACTTTGGGACTGTGAAAGTGACATTTTGGCCCTGTTGTCCCAAACTGCCCCAGCACTTCCCACATTGCTCAAAGTGGCTAGCTTTCATCCCAACACAGTTTATAGGGCCATACGGTACATAGTTTTCAAGTTACAGACTAAGCTAAGCAAAAGTGAACCAGGCCTTTTTACTGTGAAAATGGCACTTTGGGACTGTGAAAGTGACATTTTGGCCCTGTTGTCCCAAACTGCCCCAGCACTTCCCACATTGCTCAAAGTGGCTAGCTTTCATCCCAACACAGTTTATAGGGCCATACGGTACATAGTTTTCAAGTTACAGACTAAGCTAAGCAAAAGTGAACCAGGCCTTTTTACTGTGAAAATGGCACTTTGGGACTGTGAAAGTGACATTTTGGCCCCGTTCATTCCCTGTTGTCCCAAACTGCCCCAGCTCTTGCCACAATGCTCAAAGTGGCTAGCTTTCATCCCAACACAGTTTATAGGGCCATACGGTACATAGTTTTCAAGTTACAGACTAAGCTAAGCAAAAGTGAACCAGGCCTTTTTACTGTGAAAATGGCACTTTGGGACTGTGAAAGTGACATTTTGGCCCTGTTGTCCCAAACTGCCCCAGCACTTCCCACATTGCTCAAAGTGGCTAGCTTTCATCCCAACACAGTTTATAGGGCCATACGGTACATAGTTTTCAAGTTACAGACTAAGCTAAGCAAAAGTGAACCAGGCCTTTTTACTGTGAAAACGGCACTTTGGGACTGTGAAAGTGACATTTTGGCCCTGTTGTCCCAAACTGCCCCAGCACTTCCCACATTGCTCAAAGTGGCTAGCTTTCATCCCAACACAGTTTATAGGGCCATACGGTACATAGTTTTCAAGTTACAGACTAAGCTAAGCAAAAGTGAACCAGGCCTTTTTACTGTGAAAACGGCACTTTGGGACTGTGAAAGTGACATTTTGGCCCTGTTGTCCCAAACTGCCCCAGCACTTCCCACATTGCTCAAAGTGGCTAGCTTTCATCCCAACACAGTTTATAGGGCCATACGGTACATAGTTTTCAAGTTACAGACTAAGCTAAGCAAAATGAATCTTTTTTTTTTTTACTGTGAAAATGGCACTTTGGGACTGTGAAAGTGACATTTTGGCCCTGTTGTCCCAAACTGCCCCAGCACTTCCCACATTGCTCAAAGTGGCTAGCTTTCATCCCAACACAGTTTATAGGGCCATACGGTACATAGTTTTCAAGTTACAGACTAAGCTAAGCAAAAGTGAACCAGGCCTTTTTACTGTGAAAACGGCACTTTGGGACTGTGAAAGTGACATTTTGGCCCTGTTGTCCCAAACTGCCCCAGCACTTCCCACATTGCTCAAAGTGGCTAGCTTTCATCCCAACACAGTTTATAGGGCCATACGGTACATAGTTTTCAAGTTACAGACTAAGCTAAGCAAAAGTGAACCAGGCCTTTTTACTGTGAAAACGGCACTTTGGGACTGTGAAAGTGACATTTTGGCCCTGTTGTCCCAAACTGCCCCAGCACTTCCCACATTGCTCAAAGTGGCTAGCTTTCATCCCAACACAGTTTATAGGGCCATACGGTACATAGTTTTCAAGTTACAGACTAAGCTAAGCAAAAGTGAACCAGGCCTTTTTACTGTGAAAACGGCACTTTGGGACTGTGAAAGTGACATTTTGGCCCTGTTGTCCCAAACTGCCCCAGCACTTCCCACATTGCTCAAAGTGGCTAGCTTTCATCCCAACACAGTTTATAGGGCCATACGGTACATAGTTTTCAAGTTACAGACTAAGCTAAGCAAAATGAATCTTTTTTTTTTTACTGTGAAAATGGCACTTTGGGACTGTGAAAGTGACATTTTGGCCCTGTTGTCCCAAACTGCCCCAGCACTTCCCACATTGCTCAAAGTGGCTAGCTTTCATCCCAACACAGTTTATAGGGCCATACGGTACATAGTTTTCAAGTTACAGACTAAGCTAAGCAAAAGTGAACCAGGCCTTTTTACTGTGAAAACGGCACTTTGGGACTGTGAAAGTGACATTTTGGCCCTGTTGTCCCAAACTGCCCCAGCACTTCCCACATTGCTCAAAGTGGCTAGCTTTCATCCCAACACAGTTTATAGGGCCATACGGTACATAGTTTTCAAGTTACAGACTAAGCTAAGCAAAAGTGAACCAGGCCTTTTTACTGTGAAAATGGCACTTTGGGACTGTGAAAGTGACATTTTGGCCCCGTTCATTCCCTGTTGTCCCAAACTGCCCCAGCTCTTGCCACAATGCTCAACGTGGCTAGCTTTCATCCCAACACAGTTTATAGGGCCATACGGTACATAGTTTTCAAGTTACAGACTAAGCTAAGCAAAAGTGAACCAGGCCTTTTTACTGTGAAAATGGCACTTTGGGACTGTGAAAGTGACATTTTGGCCCTGTTGTCCCAAACTGCCCCAGCACTTCCCACATTGCTCAAAGTGGCTAGCTTTCATCCCAACACAGTTTATAGGGCCATACGGTACATAGTTTTCAAGTTACAGACTAAGCTAAGCAAAAGTGAACCAGGCCTTTTTACTGTGAAAATGGCACTTTGGGACTGTGAAAGTGACATTTTGGCCCTGTTGTCCCAAACTGCCCCAGCACTTCCCACATTGCTCAAAGTGGCTAGCTTTCATCCCAACACAGTTTATAGGGCCATACGGTACATAGTTTTCAAGTTACAGACTAAGCTAAGCAAAATGAATCTTTTTTTTTTACTGTGAAAATGGCACTTTGGGACTGTGAAAGTGACATTTTGGCCCTGTTGTCCCAAACTGCCCCAGCACTTCCCACATTGCTCAAAGTGGCTAGCTTTCATCCCAACACAGTTTATAGGGCCATTCGGTACATAGTTTTCAAGTTACAGACTAAGCTAAGCAAAAGTGAACCAGGCCTTTTTACTGTGAAAATGGCACTTTGGGACTGTGAAAGTGACATTTTGGCCCTGTTGTCCCAAACTGCCCCAGCACTTCCCACATTGCTCAAAGTGGCTAGCTTTCATCCCAACACAGTTTATAGGGCCATACGGTACATAGTTTTCAAGTTACAGACTAAGCTAAGCAAAAGTGAACCAGGCCTTTTTACTGTGAAAACGGCACTTTGGGACTGTGAAAGTGACATTTTGGCCCTGTTGTCCCAAACTGCCCCAGCACTTCCCACATTGCTCAAAGTGGCTAGCTTTCATCCCAACACAGTTTATAGGGCCATACGGTACATAGTTTTCAAGTTACAGACTAAGCTAAGCAAAAGTGAACCAGGCCTTTTTACTGTGAAAATGGCACTTTTGGACTGTGAAAGTGACATTTTGGCCCCGTTCATTCCCTGTTGTCCCAAACTGCCCCAGCTCTTGCCACAATGCTCAACGTGGCTAGCTTTCATCCCAACACAGTTTATAGGGCCATACGGTACATAGTTTTCAAGTTACAGACTAAGCTAAGCAAAAGTGAACCAGGCCTTTTTACTGTGAAAATGGCACTTTGGGACTGTGAAAGTGACATTTTGGCCCTGTTGTCCCAAACTGCCCCAGCACTTCCCACATTGCTCAAAGTGGCTAGCTTTCATCCCAACACAGTTTATAGGGCCATACGGTACATAGTTTTCAAGTTACAGACTAAGCTAAGCAAAAGTGAACCAGGCCTTTTTACTGTGAAAATGGCACTTTGGGACTGTGAAAGTGACATTTTGGCCCTGTTGTCCCAAACTGCCCCAGCACTTCCCACATTGCTCAAAGTGGCTAGCTTTCATCCCAACACAGTTTATAGGGCCATACGGTACATAGTTTTCAAGTTACAGACTAAGCTAAGCAAAAGTGAACCAGGCCTTTTTACTGTGAAAATGGCACTTTGGGACTGTGAAAGTGACATTTTGGCCCTGTTGTCCCAAACTGCCCCAGCACTTCCCACATTGCTCAAAGTGGCTAGCTTTCATCCCAACACAGTTTATAGGGCCATACGGTACATAGTTTTCAAGTTACAGACTAAGCTAAGCAAAATGAATCTTTTTTTTTTACTGTGAAAATGGCACTTTGGGACTGTGAAAGTGACATTTTGGCCCTGTTGTCCCAAACTGCCCCAGCACTTCCCACATTGCTCAAAGTGGCTAGCTTTCATCCCAACACAGTTTATAGGGCCATACGGTACATAGTTTTCAAGTTACAGACTAAGCTAAGCAAAAGTGAACCAGGCCTTTTTACTGTGAAAACGGCACTTTGGGACTGTGAAAGTGACATTTTGGCCCTGTTGTCCCAAACTGCCCAGCACTTCCCACATTGCTCAAAGTGGCTAGCTTTCATCCCAACACAGTTTATAGGGCCATACGGTACATAGTTTTCAAGTTACAGACTAAGCTAAGCAAAATTAATCTTTTTTTTTTTACTGTGAAAATGGCACTTTGGGACTGTGAAAGTGACATTTTGGCCCTGTTGTCCCAAACTGCCCCAGCACTTCCCACATTGCTCAAAGTGGCTAGCTTTCATCCCAACACAGTTTATAGGGCCATACGGTACATAGTTTTCAAGTTACAGACTAAGCTAAGCAAAAGTGAACCAGGCCTTTTTACTGTGAAAATGGCACTTTGGGACTGTGAAAGTGACATTTTGGCCCCGTTCATTCCCTGTTGTCCCAAACTGCCCCAGCTCTTGCCACAATGCTCAAAGTGGCTAGGTTTCATCCCAACACAGTTTATAGGGCCATACAGTACATAGTTTTCAAGTTACAGACTAAGCTAAGCAAAAGTGAACCAGGCCTTTTTACTGTGAAAATGGCACTTTGGGACTGTGAAAGTGACATTTTGGCCCTGTTGTCCCAAACTGCCCCAGCACTTCCCACATTGCTCAAAGTGGCTAGCTTTCATCCCAACACAGTTTATAGGGCCATACGGTACATAGTTTTCAAGTTACAGACTAAGCTAAGCAAAAGTGAACCAGGCCTTTTTACTGTGAAAACGGCACTTTGGGACTGTGAAAGTGACATTTTGGCCCTGTTGTCCCAAACTGCCCCAGCACTTCCCACATTGCTCAAAGTGGCTAGCTTTCATCCCAACACAGTTTATAGGGCCATACGGTACATAGTTTTCAAGTTACAGACTAAGCTAAGCAAAAGTGAACCAGGCCTTTTTACTGTGAAAACGGCACTTTGGGACTGTGAAAGTGACATTTTGGCCCTGTTGTCCCAAACTGCCCCAGCACTTCCCACATTGCTCAAAGTGGCTAGCTTTCATCCCAACACAGTTTATAGGGCCATACGGTACATAGTTTTCAAGTTACAGACTAAGCTAAGCAAAAGTGAACCAGGCCTTTTTACTGTGAAAACGGCACTTTGGGACTGTGAAAGTGACATTTTGGCCCTGTTGTCCCAAACTGCCCCAGCACTTCCCACATTGCTCAAAGTGGCTAGCTTTCATCCCAACACAGTTTATAGGGCCATACGGTACATAGTTTTCAAGTTACAGACTAAGCTAAGCAAAAGTGAACCAGGCCTTTTTACTGTGAAAACGGCACTTTGGGACTGTGAAAGTGACATTTTGGCCCTGTTGTCCCAAACTGCCCCAGCACTTCCCACATTGCTCAAAGTGGCTAGCTTTCATCCCAACACAGTTTATAGGGCCATACGGTACATAGTTTTCAAGTTACAGACTAAGCTAAGCAAAAGTGAACCAGGCCTTTTTACTGTGAAAACGGCACTTTGGGACTGTGAAAGTGACATTTTGGCCCTGTTGTCCCAAACTGCCCCAGCACTTCCCACATTGCTCAAAGTGGCTAGCTTTCATCCCAACACAGTTTATAGGGCCATACGGTACATAGTTTTCAAGTTACAGACTAAGCTAAGCAAAAGTGAACCAGGCCTTTTTACTGTGAAAACGGCACTTTGGGACTGTGAAAGTGACATTTTGGCCCTGTTGTCCCAAACTGCCCCAGCACTTCCCACATTGCTCAAAGTGGCTAGCTTTCATCCCAACACAGTTTATAGGGCCATACGGTACATAGTTTTCAAGTTACAGACTAAGCTAAGCAAAAGTGAACCAGGCCTTTTTACTGTGAAAACGGCACTTTGGGACTGTGAAAGTGACATTTTGGCCCTGTTGTCCCAAACTGCCCCAGCACTTCCCACATTGCTCAAAGTGGCTAGCTTTCATCCCAACACAGTTTATAGGGCCATACGGTACATAGTTTTCAAGTTACAGACTAAGCTAAGCAAAATGAATCTTTTTTTTTTTACTGTGAAAATGGCACTTTGGGACTGTGAAAGTGACATTTTGGCCCTGTTGTCCCAAACTGCCCCAGCACTTCCCACATTGCTCAAAGTGGCTAGCTTTCATCCCAACACAGTTTATAGGGCCATACGGTACATAGTTTTCAAGTTACAGACTAAGCTAAGCAAAAGTGAACCAGGCCTTTTTACTGTGAAAGCGGCACTTTGGGACTGTGAAAGTGACATTTTGGCCCTGTTGTCCAAAACTGCCCCAGCACTTCCCACATTGCTCAAAGTGGCTAGCTTTCATCCCAACACAGTTTATAGGGCCATACGGTACATAGTTTTCAAGTTACAGACTAAGCTAAGCAAAATGAATCTTTTTTTTTTTACTGTGAAAATGGCACTTTGGGACTGTGAAAGTGACATTTTGGCCCTGTTGTCCCAAACTGCCCCAGCACTTCCCACATTGCTCAAAGTGGCTAGCTTTCATCCCAACACAGTTTATAGGGCCATACGGTACATAGTTTTCAAGTTACAGACTAAGCTAAGCAAAAGTGAACCAGGCCTTTTTACTGTGAAAACGGCACTTTGGGACTGTGAAAGTGACATTTTGGCCCTGTTGTCCCAAACTGCCCCAGCACTTCCCACATTGCTCAAAGTGGCTAGCTTTCATCCCAACACAGTTTATAGGGCCATACGGTACATAGTTTTCAAGTTACAGACTAAGCTAAGCAAAAGTGAACCAGGCCTTTTTACTGTGAAAATGGCACTTTGGGACTGTGAAAGTGACATTTTGGCCCCGTTCATTCCCTGTTGTCCCAAACTGCCCCAGCTCTTGCCACAATGCTCAACGTGGCTAGCTTTCATCCCAACACAGTTTATAGGGCCATACGGTACATAGTTTTCAAGTTACAGACTAAGCTAAGCAAAAGTGAACCAGGCCTTTTTACTGTGAAAATGGCACTTTGGGACTGTGAAAGTGACATTTTGGCCCTGTTGTCCCAAACTGCCCCAGCACTTCCCACATTGCTCAAAGTGGCTAGCTTTCATCCCAACACAGTTTATAGGGCCATACGGTACATAGTTTTCAAGTTACAGACTAAGCTAAGCAAAAGTGAACCAGGCCTTTTTACTGTGAAAATGGCACTTTGGGACTGTGAAAGTGACATTTTGGCCCTGTTGTCCCAAACTGCCCCAGCACTTCCCACATTGCTCAAAGTGGCTAGCTTTCATCCCAACACAGTTTATAGGGCCATACGGTACATAGTTTTCAAGTTACAGACTAAGCTAAGCAAAATGAATCTTTTTTTTTTACTGTGAAAATGGCACTTTGGGACTGTGAAAGTGACATTTTGGCCCTGTTGTCCCAAACTGCCCCAGCACTTCCCACATTGCTCAAAGTGGCTAGCTTTCATCCCAACACAGTTTATAGGGCCATACGGTACATAGTTTTCAAGTGCTAAGCAAAAGTGAACCAGGCCTTTTTACTGTGAAAATGGCACTTTGGGACTGTGAAAGTGACATTTTGGCCCTGTTGTCCCAAACTGCCCCAGCACTTCCCACATTGCTCAAAGTGGCTAGCTTTCATCCCAACACAGTTTATAGGGCCATACGGTACATAGTTTTCAAGTTACAGACTAAGCTAAGCAAAAGTGAACCAGGCCTTTTTACTGTGAAAATGGCACTTTGGGACTGTGAAAGTGACATTTTGGCCCGTTCATTCTGTTGTCCCAAACTGCCCCAGCTCTTGCCACATTGCTCAAAGTGGCTAGCTTTCATCCCAACACAGTTTATAGGGCCATACGGTACATAGTTTTCAAGTTACAGACTAAGCTAAGCAAAAGTGAACCAGGCCTTTTTACTGTGAAAATGGCACTTTGGGACTGTGAAAGTGACATTTTGGCCCTGTTGTCCCAAACTGCCCCAGCACTTCCCACATTGCTCAAAGTGGCTAGCTTTCATCCCAACACAGTTTATAGGGCCATACGGTACATAGTTTTCAAGTTACAGACTAAGCTAAGCAAAAGTGAACTTTCTTTTTACTGTGAAAATGGCACTTTGGGACTGTGAAAGTGACATTTTGGCCCTGTTGTCCCAAACTGCCCCAGCACTTCCCACATTGCTCAAAGTGGCTAGCTTTCATCCCAACACAGTTTATAGGGCCATACGGTACATAGTTTTCAAGTTACAGACTAAGCTAAGCAAAAGTGAACCAGGCCTTTTTACTGTGAAAATGGCACTTTGGGACTGTGAAAGTGACATTTTGGCCCTGTTGTCCCAAACTGCCCCAGCACTTCCCACATTGCTCAAAGTGGCTAGCTTTCATCCCAACACAGTTTATAGGGCCATACGGTACATAGTTTTCAAGTTACAGACTAAGCTAAGCAAAAGTGAACCAGGCCTTTTTACTGTGAAAATGGCACTTTGGGACTGTGAAAGTGACATTTTGGCCCTGTTGTCCCAAACTGCCCCAGCACTTCCCACATTGCTCAAAGTGGCTAGCTTTCATCCCAACACAGTTTATAGGGCCATACGGTACATAGTTTTCAAGTTACAGACTAAGCTAAGCAAAAGTGAACCAGGCCTTTTTACTGTGAAAATGGCACTTTGGGACTGTGAAAGTGACATTTTGGCCCTGTTGTCCCAAACTGCCCCAGCACTTCCCACATTGCTCAAAGTGGCTAGCTTTCATCCCAACACAGTTTATAGGGCCATACGGTACATAGTTTTCAAGTTACAGACTAAGCTAAGCAAAAGTGAACCAGGCCTTTTTACTGTGAAAATGGCACTTTGGGACTGTGAAAGTGACATTTTGCCGTCTCTGTTGTCCCAAACTGCCCCAGCACTTGCCACATTGCTCAAAGTGGCTAGCTTTCATCCCAACACAGTTTATAGGGCCATACGGTACATAGTTTTCAAGTTACAGACTAAGCTAAGCAAAAGTGAACCAGGCCTTTTTACTGTGAAAATGGCACTTTGGGACTGTGAAAGTGACATTTTGGCCCTGTTGTCCCAAACTGCCCCAGCACTTCCCACATTGCTCAAAGTGGCTAGCTTTCATCCCAACACAGTTTATAGGGCCATACGGTACATAGTTTTCAAGTTACAGACTAAGCTAAGCAAAAGTGAATCAGCTTTTTTACTGTGAAAATGGCACTTTGGGACTGTGAAAGTGACATTTTGGCCCTGTTGTCCCAAACTGCCCCAGCACTTCCCACATTGCTCAAAGTGGCTAGCTTTCATCCCAACACAGTTTATAGGGCCATACGGTACATAGTTTTCAAGTTACAGACTAAGCTAAGCAAAAGTGAACCAGGCCTTTTTACTGTGAAAACGGCACTTTGGGACTGTGAAAGTGACATTTTGGCCCTGTTGTCCCAAACTGCCCCAGCACTTCCCACATTGCTCAAAGTGGCTAGCTTTCATCCCAACACAGTTTATAGGGCCATACGGTACATAGTTTTCAAGTTACAGACTAAGCTAAGCAAAAGTGAACCAGGCCTTTTTACTGTGAAAATGGCACTTTGGGACTGTGAAAGTGACATTTTGGCCCTGTTGTCCCAAACTGCCCCAGCACTTCCCACATTGCTCAAAGTGGCTAGCTTTCATCCCAACACAGTTTATAGGGCCATACGGTACATAGTTTTCAAGTTACAGACTAAGCTAAGCAAAAGTGAACCAGGCCTTTTTACTGTGAAAATGGCACTTTGGGACTGTGAAAGTGACATTTTGGCCTCGTTGTCCCAAACTGCCCCAGCACTTCCACATTGCTCAAAGTGGCTAGCTTTCATCCCAACACAGTTTATAGGGCCATACGGTACATAGTTTTCAAGTTACAGACTAAGCTAAGCAAAAGTGAACCAGGCCTTTTTACTGTGAAAATGGCACTTTGGGACTGTGAAAGTGACATTTTGGCCCTGTTGTCCCAAACTGCCCCAGCACTTCCCACATTGCTCAAAGTGGCTAGCTTTCATCCCAACACAGTTTATAGGGCCATACGGTACATAGTTTTCAAGTTACAGACTAAGCTAAGCAAAAGTGAACCAGGCCTTTTTACTGTGAAAACGGCACTTTGGGACTGTGAAAGTGACATTTTGGCCCTGTTGTCCCAAACTGCCCCAGCACTTCCCACATTGCTCAAAGTGGCTAGCTTTCATCCCAACACAGTTTATAGGGCCATACGGTACATAGTTTTCAAGTTACAGACTAAGCTAAGCAAAGTGAACCAGGCCTTTTTACTGTGAAACGGCACTTTGGGACTGTGAAAGTGACATTTTGGCCCTGTTGTCCCAAACTGCCCCAGCACTTCCCACATTGCTCAAAGTGGCTAGCTTTCATCCCAACACAGTTTATAGGGCCATACGGTACATAGTTTTCAAGTTACAGACTAAGCTAAGCAAAAGTGAACCAGCCTTTTTACTGTGAAAAACGGCACTTTGGGACTGTGAAAGTGACATTTTGGCCCTGCTGTCCCAAACTGCCCCAGCACTTCCCACATTGCTCAAAGTGGCTAGCTTTCATCCCAACACAGTTTATAGGGCCATACAGTTTATAGGGCCATACGGTACATAGTTTTCAAGTTACAGACTAAGCTAAGCAAAAGTGAACCAGGCCTTTTTACTGTGAAAATGGCACTTTGGGACTGTGAAAGTGACATTTTGGCCCCGTTCATTCCCTGTTGTCCCAAACTGCCCCAGCTCTTGCCACAATGCTCAAAGTGGCTAGCTTTCATCCCAACACAGTTTATAGGGCCATACGGTACATAGTTTTCAAGTTACAGACTAAGCTAAGCAAAAGTGAACCAGGCCTTTTTACTGTGAAAATGGCACTTTGGGACTGTGAAAGTGACATTTGGCCCTGTTGTCCCAAACTGCCCCAGCACTTCCCACATTGCTCAAAGTGGCTAGCTTTCATCCCAACACAGTTATAGGGCCATACGGTACATAGTTTTCAAGTTACAGACTAAGCTAAGCAAAAGTGAACCAGCCTTTTTACTGTGAAAACGGCACTTTGGGACTGTGAAAGTGACATTTTGGCCCTGTTGTCCCAAACTGCCCCAGCACTTCCCACATTGCTCAAGTGGCTAGCTTTCATCCCAACACAGTTTATAGGGCCATACGGTACATAGTTTTCAAGTTACAGACTAAGCTAAGCAAAAGTGAACCAGGCCTTTTTACTGTGAAAACGGCACTTTGGGACTGTGAAAGTGACATTTTGGCCCTGTTGTCCCAAACTGCCCCAGCACTTCCCACATTGCTCAAAGTGGCTAGCTTTCATCCCAACACAGTTTATAGGGCCATACGGTACATAGTTTTCAAGTTACAGACTAAGCTAAGCAAAAGTGAACCAGGCCTTTTTACTGTGAAAATGGCACTTTGGACTGTGAAGTGACATTTTGGCCCCGTTCATTCCCTGTTGTCCCAAACTGCCCCAGCTCTTGCCACAATGCTCAACGTGGCTAGCTTTCATCCCAACACAGTTTATAGGGCCATACGGGTACATAGTTTTCAAGTTACAGGACTACGCTAAGCAAAAGTGACCCAGGCCTTTTTACTGTGAAAATGGCACTTTGGGACTGTGAAAGTGACATTTTGGCCCTGGTTTGTCCCAAACTGCCCCAGCACTTCCCACATGCTCAAAGTGCTAGCTTTCATCCCAACACAGTTTATAGGGCCATACGGTACATAGTTTTCAAGTTACAGACTAAGCTAAGCAAAAGTGAACCAGGCTTTTTACTGTGAAAATGGCACTTTGGGACTGTGAAAGTGACATTTTGGCCCTGTTGTCCCAAACTGCCCCAGCACTTCCCACATTGCTCAAAGTGGCTAGCTTTCATCCCAACACAGTTTATAGGGCCATACGGTACATAGTTTTCAAGTTACAGACTAAGCTAAGCAAAATGAATCTTTTTTTTTTTACTGTGAAAATGGCACTTTGGGACTGTGAAAGTGACATTTTGGCCCTGTTGTCCCAAACTGCCCCAGCACTTCCACATTGCTCAAAGTGGCTAGCTTTCATCCCAACACAGTTTATAGGGCCATACGGTACATAGTTTTCAAGTTACAGACTAAGCTAAGCAAAAGTGAACCAGGCCTTTTTACTGTGAAAATGGCACTTTGGGACTGTGAAAGTGACATTTTGGCCCTGTTGTCCCAAACTGCCCCAGCACTTCCCACATTGCTCAAAGTGGCTAGCTTTCATCCCAACACAGTTTATAGGGCCATACGGTACATAGTTTTCAAGTTACAGACTAAGCTAAGCAAAAGTGAACCAGGCCTTTTTACTGTGAAAATGGCACTTTGGGACTGTGAAAGTGACATTTTGGCCCCGTTCATTCCCTGTTGTCCCAAACTGCCCCAGCTCTTGCCACAATGCTCAAAGTGGCTAGCTTTCATCCCAACACAGTTTATAGGGCCATACGGTACATAGTTTTCAAGTTACAGACTAAGCTAAGCAAAAGTGAACCAGGCCTTTTTACTGTGAAAATGGCACTTTGGGACTGTGAAAGTGACATTTGGCCCTGTTGTCCCAAACTGCCCCAGCACTTCCCACATTGCTCAAAGTGGCTAGCTTTCATCCCAACACAGTTTATAGGGCCATACGGTACATAGTTTTCAAGTTACAGACTAAGCTAAGCAAAAGTGAACCAGGCCTTTTTACTGTGAAAATGGCCCTTTGGGACTGTGAAAGTGACATTTTGGCCCTGTTGTCCCAAACTGCCCCAGCACTTCCCACATTGCTCAAAGTGGCTAGCTTTCATCCCAACACAGTTTATAGGGCCATACGGTACATAGTTTTCAAGTTACAGACTAAGCTAAGCAAAATGAATCTTTTTTTTTTACTGTGAAAATGGCACTTTGGGACTGTGAAAGTGACATTTTGGCCCTGTTGTCCCAAACTGCCCCAGCACTTCCCACATTGCTCAAAGTGGCTAGCTTTCATCCCAACACAGTTTATAGGGCCATACGGTACATAGTTTTCAAGTTACAGACTAAGCTAAGCAAAAGTGAACCAGGCCTTTTTACTGTGAAAATGGCACTTTGGGACTGTGAAAGTGACATTTTGGCCCCGTCATTCCCTCCCTGTTGTCCCAAACTGCCCCAGCTCTTGCCACAATGCTCAAAGTGGCTAGCTTTCATCCCAACACAGTTTATAGGGCCATACGGTACATAGTTTTCAAGTTACAGACTAAGCTAAGCAAAAGTGAACCAGGCCTTTTTACTGTGAAAACGGCACTTTGGGACTGTGAAAGTGACATTTTGGCCCTGTTGTCCCAAACTGCCCCAGCACTTCCCACATTGCTCAAAGTGGCTAGCTTTCATCCCAACACAGTTTATAGGGCCATACGGTACATAGTTTTCAAGTTACAGACTAAGCTAAGCAAAAGTGAACCAGGCCTTTTTACTGTGAAAACGGCACTTTGGGACTGTGAAAGTGACATTTTGGCCCTGTTGTCCCAAACTGCCCCAGCACTTCCCACATTGCTCAAAGTGGCTAGCTTTCATCCCAACACAGTTTATAGGGCCATACGGTACATAGTTTTCAAGTTACAGACTAAGCTAAGCAAAAGTGAACCAGGCCTTTTTACTGTGAAAATGGCACTTTGGGACTGTGAAAGTGACATTTTGGCCCTGTTGTCCCAAACTGCCCCAGCACTTCCCACATTGCTCAAAGTGGCTAGCTTTCATCCCAACACAGTTTATAGGGCCATACGGTACATAGTTTTCAAGTTACAGACTAAGCTAAGCAAAAGTGAACCAGGCCTTTTTACTGTGAAAATGGCACTTTGGGACTGTGAAAGTGACATTTTGGCCCTGTTGTCCCAAACTGCCCCAGCACTTCCCACATTGCTCAAAGTGGCTAGCTTTCATCCCAACACAGTTTATAGGGCCATACGGTACATAGTTTTCAAGTTACAGACTAAGCTAAGCAAAATGAATCTTTTTTTTTTTACTGTGAAAATGGCACTTTGGGACTGTGAAAGTGACATTTTGGCCCTGTTGTCCCAAACTGCCCCAGCACTTCCCACATTGCTCAAAGTGGCTAGCTTTCATCCCAACACAGTTTATAGGGCCATACGGTACATAGTTTTCAAGTTACAGACTAAGCTAAGCAAAAGTGAACCAGGCCTTTTTACTGTGAAAATGGCACTTTGGGACTGTGAAAGTGACATTTTGGCCCTGTTGTCCCAAACTGCCCCAGCACTTCCCACATTGCTCAAAGTGGCTAGCTTTCATCCCAACACAGTTTATAGGGCCATACGGTACATAGTTTTCAAGTTACAGACTAAGCTAAGCAAAAGTGAACCAGGCCTTTTTACTGTGAAAATGGCACTTTGGGACTGTGAAAGTGACATTTTGGCCCCGTTCATTCCCTGTTGTCCCAAACTGCCCCAGCTCTTGCCACAATGCTCAAAGTGGCTAGCTTTCATCCCAACACAGTTTATAGGGCCATACGGTACATAGTTTTCAAGTTACAGACTAAGCTAAGCAAAAGTGAACCAGGCCTTTTTACTGTGAAAATGGCACTTTGGGACTGTGAAAGTGACATTTTGGCCCTGTTGTCCCAAACTGCCCCAGCACTTCCCACATTGCTCAAAGTGGCTAGCTTTCATCCCAACACAGTTTATAGGGCCATACGGTACATAGTTTTCAAGTTACAGACTAAGCTAAGCAAAATGAATCTTTTTTTTTTACTGTGAAAATGGCACTTTGGGACTGTGAAAGTGACATTTTGGCCCTGTTGTCCCAAACTGCCCCAGCACTTCCCACATTGCTCAAAGTGGCTAGCTTTCATCCCAACACAGTTTATAGGGCCATACGGTACATAGTTTTCAAGTTACAGACTAAGCTAAGCAAAAGTGAACCAGGCCTTTTTACTGTGAAAATGGCACTTTGGGACTGTGAAAGTGACATTTTGGCCCCGTTCATTCCCTGTTGTCCCAAACTGCCCCAGCTCTTGCCACAATGCTCAAAGTGGCTAGCTTTCATCCCAACACAGTTTATAGGGCCATACGGTACATAGTTTTCAAGTTACAGACTAAGCTAAGCAAAAGTGAACCAGGCCTTTTTACTGTGAAAACGGCACTTTGGGACTGTGAAAGTGACATTTTGGCCCTGTTGTCCCAAACTGCCCCAGCACTTCCCACATTGCTCAAAGTGGCTAGCTTTCATCCCAACACAGTTTATAGGGCCATACGGTACATAGTTTTCAAGTTACAGACTAAGCTAAGCAAAAGTGAACCAGGCCTTTTTACTGTGAAAACGGCACTTTGGGACTGTGAAAGTGACATTTTGGCCCTGTTGTCCCAAACTGCCCCAGCACTTCCCACATTGCTCAAAGTGGCTAGCTTTCATCCCAACACAGTTTATAGGGCCATACGGTACATAGTTTTCAAGTTACAGACTAAGCTAAGCAAAATGAATCTTTTTTTTTTACTGTGAAAATGGCACTTTGGGACTGTGAAAGTGACATTTTGGCCCTGTTGTCCCAAACTGCCCCAGCACTTCCCACATTGCTCAAAGTGGCTAGCTTTCATCCCAACACAGTTTATAGGGCCATACGGTACATAGTTTTCAAGTTACAGACTAAGCTAAGCAAAAGTGAAACAGGCCTTTTTACTGTGAAAACGGCACTTTGGGACTGTGAAAGTGACATTTTGGCCCTGTTGTCCCAAACTGCCCCAGCACTTCCCACATTGCTCAAAGTGGCTAGCTTTCATCCCAACACAGTTTATAGGGCCATACGGTACATAGTTTTCAAGTTACAGACTAAGCTAAGCAAAAGTGAACCAGGCCTTTTTACTGTGAAAATGGCACTTTGGGACTGTGAAAGTGACATTTTGGCCCCGTTCATTCCCTGTTGTCCCAAACTGCCCCAGCTCTTGCCACAATGCTCAAAGTGGCTAGCTTTCATCCCAACACAGTTTATAGGGCCATACGGTACATAGTTTTCAAGTTACAGACTAAGCTAAGCAAAAGTGAACCAGGCCTTTTTACTGTGAAAACGGCACTTTGGGACTGTGAAAGTGACATTTTGGCCCTGTTGTCCCAAACTGCCCCAGCACTTCCCACATTGCTCAAAGTGGCTAGCTTTCATCCCAACACAGTTTATAGGGCCATACGGTACATAGTTTTCAAGTTACAGACTAAGCTAAGCAAAAGTGAACCAGGCCTTTTTACTGTGAAAACGGCACTTTGGGACTGTGAAAGTGACATTTTGGCCCTGTTGTCCCAAACTGCCCCAGCACTTCCCACATTGCTCAAGTGGCTAGCTTTCATCCCAACACAGTTTATAGGGCCATACGGTACATAGTTTTCAAGTTACAGACTAAGCTAAGCAAAATGAATCTTTTTTTTTTACTGTGAAAATGGCACTTTGGGACTGTGAAAGTGACATTTTGGCCCTGTTGTCCCAAACTGCCCCAGCACTTCCCACATTGCTCAAAGTGGCTAGCTTTCATCCCAACACAGTTTATAGGGCCATACGGTACATAGTTTTCAAGTTACAGACTAAGCTAAGCAAAAGTGAAACAGGCCTTTTTACTGTGAAAACGGCACTTTGGGACTGTGAAAGTGACATTTTGGCCCTGTTGTCCCAAACTGCCCCAGCACTTCCCACATTGCTCAAAGTGGCTAGCTTTCATCCCAACACAGTTTATAGGGCCATACGGTACATAGTTTTCAAGTTACAGACTAAGCTAAGCAAAAGTGAACCAGGCCTTTTTACTGTGAAAATGGCACTTTGGGACTGTGAAAGTGACATTTTGGCCCGTCATTCCCTGTTGTCCCAAACTGCCCCAGCTCTTGCCACAATGCTCAACGTGGCTAGCTTTCATCCCAACACAGTTTATAGGGCCATACGGTACATAGTTTTCAAGTTACAGACTAAGCTAAGCAAAAGTGAACCAGGCCTTTTTACTGTGAAAATGGCACTTTGGACTGTGAAAGTGACATTTTGGCCCTGTTGTCCCAAACTGCCCCAGCACTTCCCACATTGCTCAAAGTGGCTAGCTTTCATCCCAACACAGTTTATAGGGCCATACGGTACATAGTTTTCAAGTTACAGACTAAGCTAAGCAAAAGTGAACCAGGCCTTTTTACTGTGAAAACGGCACTTTGGGACTGTGAAAGTGACATTTTGGCCCTGTTGTCCCAAACTGCCCCAGCACTTCCCACATTGCTCAAAGTGGCTAGCTTTCATCCCAACACAGTTTATAGGGCCATACGGTACATAGTTTTCAAGTTACAGACTAAGCTAAGCAAAAGTGAACCAGGCCTTTTTACTGTGAAAATGGCACTTTGGGACTGTGAAAGTGACATTTTGGCCCTGTTGTCCCAAACTGCCCCAGCACTTCCCACATTGCTCAAAGTGGCTAGCTTTCATCCCAACACAGTTTATAGGGCCATACGGTACATAGTTTCAAGTTACAGACTAAGCTAAGCAAAAGTGAACCAGGCCTTTTTACTGTGAAAATGCACTTTGGGACTGTGAAAGTGACATTTTGGCCCGTTCATTCCTGTTGTCCCAAACTGCCCCAGCTCTTGCCACAATGCTCAAAGTGGCTAGCTTTCATCCCAACACAGTTTATAGGGCCATACGGTACATAGTTTTCAAGTTACAGACTAAGCTAAGCAAAAGTGAACCAGGCCTTTTTACTGTGAAAATGGCACTTTGGGACTGTGAAAGTGACATTTTGGCCCTGTTGTCCCAAACTGCCCCAGCACTTCCCACATTGCTCAAAGTGGCTAGCTTTCATCCCAACACAGTTTATAGGGCCATACGGTACATAGTTTTCAAGTTACAGACTAAGCTAAGCAAAAGTGAACCAGGCCTTTTTACTGTGAAAATGGCACTTTGGGACTGTGAAAGTGACATTTTGGCCCTGTTGTCCCAAACTGCCCCAGCACTTCCCACATTGCTCAAAGTGGCTAGCTTTCATCCCAACACAGTTTATAGGGCCATACGGTACATAGTTTTCAAGTTACAGACTAAGCTAAGCAAAATGAATCTTTTTTTTTTTACTGTGAAAATGGCACTTTGGGACTGTGAAAGTGACATTTTGGCCCTGTTGTCCCAAACTGCCCCAGCACTTCCCACATTGCTCAAAGTGGCTAGCTTTCATCCCAACACAGTTTATAGGGCCATACGGTACATAGTTTTCAAGTTACAGACTAAGCTAAGCAAAAGTGAACCAGGCCTTTTTACTGTGAAAATGGCACTTTGGGACTGTGAAAGTGACATTTTGGCCCCGTTCATTCCTGTTGTCCCAAACTGCCCCAGCTCTTGCCACAATGCTCAAAGTGGCTAGCTTTCATCCCAACACAGTTTATAGGGCCATACGGTACATAGTTTTCAAGTTACAGACTAAGCTAAGCAAAAGTGAACCAGGCCTTTTTACTGTGAAAACGGCACTTTGGGACTGTGAAAGTGACATTTTGGCCCTGTTGTCCCAAACTGCCCCAGCACTTCCCACATTGCTCAAAGTGGCTAGCTTTCATCCCAACACAGTTTATAGGGCCATACGGTACATAGTTTTCAAGTTACAGACTAAGCTAAGCAAAAGTGAACCAGGCCTTTTTACTGTGAAAACGGCACTTTGGGACTGTGAAAGTGACATTTTGGCCCTGTTGTCCCAAACTGCCCCAGCACTTCCCACATTGCTCAAAGTGGCTAGCTTTCATCCCAACACAGTTTATAGGGCCATACGGTACATAGTTTTCAAGTTACAGACTAAGCTAAGCAAAATGAATCTTTTTTTTTTTACTGTGAAAATGGCACTTTGGGACTGTGAAAGTGACATTTTGGCCCTGTTGTCCCAAACTGCCCCAGCACTTCCCACATTGCTCAAAGTGGCTAGCTTTCATCCCAACACAGTTTATAGGGCCATACGGTACATAGTTTTCAAGTTACAGACTAAGCTAAGCAAAAGTGAACCAGGCCTTTTTACTGTGAAAACGGCACTTTGGGACTGTGAAAGTGACATTTTGGCCCTGTTGTCCCAAACTGCCCCAGCACTTCCCACATTGCTCAAAGTGGCTAGCTTTCATCCCAACACAGTTTATAGGGCCATACGGTACATAGTTTTCAAGTTACAGACTAAGCTAAGCAAAAGTGAACCAGGCCTTTTTACTGTGAAAATGGCACTTTGGGACTGTGAAAGTGACATTTTGGCCCTGTTGTCCCAAACTGCCCCAGCACTTCCCACATTGCTCAAAGTGGCTAGCTTTCATCCCAACACAGTTTATAGGGCCATACGGTACATAGTTTTCAAGTTACAGACTAAGCTAAGCAAAATGAATCTTTTTTTTTTTACTGTGAAAATGGCACTTTGGGACTGTGAAAGTGACATTTTGGCCCTGTTGTCCCAAACTGCCCCAGCACTTCCCACATTGCTCAAAGTGGCTAGCTTTCATCCCAACACAGTTTATAGGGCCATACGGTACATAGTTTTCAAGTTACAGACTAAGCTAAGCAAAAGTGAACCAGGCCTTTTTACTGTGAAAATGGCACTTTGGGACTGTGAAAGTGACATTTTGGCCCCGTTCATTCCCTGTTGTCCCAAACTGCCCCAGCTCTTGCCACAATGCTCAACGTGGCTAGCTTTCATCCCAACACAGTTTATAGGGCCATACGGTACATAGTTTTCAAGTTACAGACTAAGCTAAGCAAAAGTGAACCAGGCCTTTTTACTGTGAAAATGGCACTTTGGGACTGTGAAAGTGACATTTTGGCCCTGTTGTCCCAAACTGCCCCAGCACTTCCCACATTGCTCAAAGTGGCTAGCTTTCATCCCAACACAGTTTATAGGGCCATACGGTACATAGTTTTCAAGTTACAGACTAAGCTAAGCAAAAGTGAACCAGGCCTTTTTACTGTGAAAACGGCACTTTGGGACTGTGAAAGTGACATTTTGGCCCTGTTGTCCCAAACTGCCCCAGCACTTCCCACATTGCTCAAAGTGGCTAGCTTTCATCCCAACACAGTTTATAGGGCCATACGGTACATAGTTTTCAAGTTACAGACTAAGCTAAGCAAAAGTGAACCAGGCCTTTTTACTGTGAAAATGGCACTTTGGGACTGTGAAAGTGACATTTTGGCCCTGTTGTCCCAAACTGCCCCAGCACTTCCCACATTGCTCAAAGTGGCTAGCTTTCATCCCAACACAGTTTATAGGGCCATACGGTACATAGTTTTCAAGTTACAGACTAAGCTAAGCAAAAGTGAACCAGGCCTTTTTACTGTGAAAATGGCACTTTGGGACTGTGAAAGTGACATTTTGGCCCCGTTCATTCCCTGTTGTCCCAAACTGCCCCAGCTCTTGCCACAATGCTCAAAGTGGCTAGCTTTCATCCCAACACAGTTTATAGGGCCATACGGTACATAGTTTTCAAGTTACAGACTAAGCTAAGCAAAAGTGAACCAGGCCTTTTTACTGTGAAAATGGCACTTTGGGACTGTGAAAGTGACATTTTGGCCCTGTTGTCCCAAACTGCCCCAGCACTTCCCACATTGCTCAAAGTGGCTAGCTTTCATCCCAACACAGTTTATAGGGCCATACGGTACATAGTTTTCAAGTTACAGACTAAGCTAAGCAAAAGTGAACCAGGCCTTTTTACTGTGAAAACGGCACTTTGGGACTGTGAAAGTGACATTTTGGCCCTGTTGTCCCAAACTGCCCCAGCACTTCCCACATTGCTCAAAGTGGCTAGCTTTCATCCCAACACAGTTTATAGGGCCATACGGTACATAGTTTTCAAGTTACAGACTAAGCTAAGCAAAAGTGAACCAGGCCTTTTTACTGTGAAAACGGCACTTTGGGACTGTGAAAGTGACATTTTGGCCCTGTTGTCCCAAACTGCCCCAGCACTTCCCACATTGCTCAAAGTGGCTAGCTTTCATCCCAACACAGTTTATAGGGCCATACGGTACATAGTTTTCAAGTTACAGACTAAGCTAAGCAAAATGAATCTTTTTTTTTTACTGTGAAAATGGCACTTTGGGACTGTGAAAGTGACATTTTGGCCCTGTTGTCCCAAACTGCCCCAGCACTTCCCACATTGCTCAAAGTGGCTAGCTTTCATCCCAACACAGTTTATAGGGCCATACGGTACATAGTTTTCAAGTTACAGACTAAGCTAAGCAAAAGTGAACCAGGCCTTTTTACTGTGAAAACGGCACTTTGGGACTGTGAAAGTGACATTTTGGCCCTGTTGTCCCAAACTGCCCCAGCACTTCCCACATTGCTCAAAGTGGCTAGCTTTCATCCCAACACAGTTTATAGGGCCATACGGTACATAGTTTTCAAGTTACAGACTAAGCTAAGCAAAAGTGAACCAGGCCTTTTTACTGTGAAAATGGCACTTTGGGACTGTGAAAGTGACATTTTGGCCCTGTTGTCCCAAACTGCCCCAGCACTTCCCACATTGCTCAAAGTGGCTAGCTTTCATCCCAACACAGTTTATAGGGCCATACGGTACATAGTTTTCAAGTTACAGACTAAGCTAAGCAAAATGAATCTTTTTTTTTTTACTGTGAAAATGGCACTTTGGGACTGTGAAAGTGACATTTTGGCCCTGTTGTCCCAAACTGCCCCAGCACTTCCCACATTGCTCAAAGTGGCTAGCTTTCATCCCAACACAGTTTATAGGGCCATACGGTACATAGTTTTCAAGTTACAGACTAAGCTAAGCAAAAGTGAACCAGGCCTTTTTACTGTGAAAATGGCACTTTGGGACTGTGAAAGTGACATTTTGGCCCCGTTCATTCCCTGTTGTCCCAAACTGCCCCAGCTCTTGCCACAATGCTCAAAGTGGCTAGCTTTCATCCCAACACAGTTTATAGGGCCATACGGTACATAGTTTTCAAGTTACAGACTAAGCTAAGCAAAAGTGAACCAGGCCTTTTTACTGTGAAAACGGCACTTTGGGACTGTGAAAGTGACATTTTGGCCCTGTTGTCCCAAACTGCCCCAGCACTTCCCACATTGCTCAAAGTGGCTAGCTTTCATCCCAACACAGTTTATAGGGCCATACGGTACATAGTTTTCAAGTTACAGACTAAGCTAAGCAAAAGTGAACCAGGCCTTTTTACTGTGAAAACGGCACTTTGGGACTGTGAAAGTGACATTTTGGCCCTGTTGTCCCAAACTGCCCCAGCACTTCCCACATTGCTCAAAGTGGCTAGCTTTCATCCCAACACAGTTTATAGGGCCATACGGTACATAGTTTTCAAGTTACAGACTAAGCTAAGCAAAATGAATCTTTTTTTTTTTACTGTGAAAATGGCACTTTGGGACTGTGAAAGTGACATTTTGGCCCTGTTGTCCCAAACTGCCCCTGCACTTCCCACATTGCTCAAAGTGGCTAGCTTTCATCCCAACACAGTTTATAGGGCCATACGGTACATAGTTTTCAAGTTACAGACTAAGCTAAGCAAAAGTGAACCAGGCCTTTTTACTGTGAAAACGGCACTTTGGGACTGTGAAAGTGACATTTTGGCCCTGTTGTCCCAAACTGCCCCAGCACTTCCCACATTGCTCAAAGTGGCTAGCTTTCATCCCAACACAGTTTATAGGGCCATACGGTACATAGTTTTCAAGTTACAGACTAAGCTAAGCAAAAGTGAACCAGGCCTTTTTACTGTGAAAATGGCACTTTGGGACTGTGAAAGTGACATTTTGGCCCTGTTGTCCCAAACTGCCCCAGCACTTCCCACATTGCTCAAAGTGGCTAGCTTTCATCCCAACACAGTTTATAGGGCCATACGGTACATAGTTTTCAAGTTACAGACTAAGCTAAGCAAAATGAATCTTTTTTTTTTTACTGTGAAAATGGCACTTTGGGACTGTGAAAGTGACATTTTGGCCCTGTTGTCCCAAACTGCCCCAGCACTTCCCACATTGCTCAAAGTGGCTAGCTTTCATCCCAACACAGTTTATAGGGCCATACGGTACATAGTTTTCAAGTTACAGACTAAGCTAAGCAAAAGTGAACCAGGCCTTTTTACTGTGAAAATGGCACTTTGGGACTGTGAAAGTGACATTTTGGCCCCGTTCATTCCCTGTTGTCCCAAACTGCCCCAGCTCTTGCCACAATGCTCAAAGTGGCTAGCTTTCATCCCAACACAGTTTATAGGGCCATACGGTACATAGTTTTCAAGTTACAGACTAAGCTAAGCAAAAGTGAACCAGGCCTTTTTACTGTGAAAACGGCACTTTGGGACTGTGAAAGTGACATTTTGGCCCTGTTGTCCCAAACTGCCCCAGCACTTCCCACATTGCTCAAAGTGGCTAGCTTTCATCCCAACACAGTTTATAGGGCCATACGGTACATAGTTTTCAAGTTACAGACTTAGCTAAGCAAAAGTGAACCAGGCCTTTTTACTGTGAAAACGGCACTTTGGGACTGTGAAAGTGACATTTTGGCCCTGTTGTCCCAAACTGCCCCAGCACTTCCCACATTGCTCAAAGTGGCTAGCTTTCATCCCAACACAGTTTATAGGGCCATACGGTACATAGTTTTCAAGTTACAGACTAAGCTAAGCAAAATGAATCTTTTTTTTTTTACTGTGAAAATGGCACTTTGGGACTGTGAAAGTGACATTTTGGCCCTGTTGTCCCAAACTGCCCCAGCACTTCCCACATTGCTCAAAGTGGCTAGCTTTCATCCCAACACAGTTTATAGGGCCATACGGTACATAGTTTTCAAGTTACAGACTAAGCTAAGCAAAAGTGAACCAGGCCTTTTTACTGTGAAAACGGCACTTTGGGACTGTGAAAGTGACATTTTGGCCGTGTTGTCCCAAACTGCCCCAGCACTTCCCACATTGCTCAAAGTGGCTAGCTTTCATCCCAACACAGTTTATAGGGCCATACGGTACATAGTTTTCAAGTTACAGACTAAGCTAAGCAAAAGTGAACCAGGCCTTTTTACTGTGAAAATGGCACTTTGGGACTGTGAAAGTGACATTTTGGCCCCGTTCATTCCCTGTTGTCCCAAACTGCCCCAGCTCTTGCCACAATGCTCAACGTGGCTAGCTTTCATCCCAACACAGTTTATAGGGCCATACGGTACATAGTTTTCAAGTTACAGACTAAGCTAAGCAAAAGTGAACCAGGCCTTTTTACTGTGAAAATGGCACTTTGGGACTGTGAAAGTGACATTTTGGCCCTGTTGTCCCAAACTGCCCCAGCACTTCCCACATTGCTCAAAGTGGCTAGCTTTCATCCCAACACAGTTTATAGGGCCATACGGTACATAGTTTTCAAGTTACAGACTAAGCTAAGCAAAAGTGAACCAGGCCTTTTTACTGTGAAAATGGCACTTTGGGACTGTGAAAGTGACATTTTGGCCCTGTTGTCCCAAACTGCCCCAGCACTTCCCACATTGCTCAAAGTGGCTAGCTTTCATCCCAACACAGTTTATAGGGCCATACGGTACATAGTTTTCAAGTTACAGACTAAGCTAAGCAAAATGAATCTTTTTTTTTTTACTGTGAAAATGGCACTTTGGGACTGTGAAAGTGACATTTTGGCCCTGTTGTCCCAAACTGCCCCAGCACTTCCCACATTGCTCAAAGTGGCTAGCTTTCATCCCAACACAGTTTATAGGGCCATACGGTACATAGTTTTCAAGTTACAGACTAAGCTAAGCAAAAGTGAACCAGGCCTTTTTACTGTGAAAATGGCACTTTGGGACTGTGAAAGTGACATTTTGGCCCTGTTGTCCCAAACTGCCCCAGCTCTTGCCACAATGCTCAAAGTGGCTAGCTTTCATCCCAACACAGTTTATAGGGCCATACGGTACATAGTTTTCAAGTTACAGACTAAGCTAAGCAAAAGTGAACCAGGCCTTTTTACTGTGAAAATGGCACTTTGGGACTGTGAAAGTGACATTTTGGCCCTGTTGTCCCAAACTGCCCCAGCACTTCCCACATTGCTCAAAGTGGCTAGCTTTCATCCCAACACAGTTTATAGGGCCATACGGTACATAGTTTTCAAGTTACAGACTAAGCTAAGCAAAAGTGAACCAGGCCTTTTTACTGTGAAAACGGCACTTTGGGACTGTGAAAGTGACATTTTGGCCCAAACTGCCCCAGCACTTCCCACATTGCTCAAAGTGGCTAGCTTTCATCCCAACACAGTTTATAGGGCCATACGGTACATAGTTTTCAAGTTACAGACTAAGCTAAGCAAAATGAATCTTTTTTTTTTTACTGTGAAAATGGCACTTTGGGACTGTGAAAGTGACATTTTGGCCCTGTTGTCCCAAACTGCCCCAGCACTTCCCACATTGCTCAAAGTGGCTAGCTTTCATCCCAACACAGTTTATAGGGCCATACGGTACATAGTTTTCAAGTTACAGACTAAGCTAAGCAAAAGTGAACCAGGCCTTTTTACTGTGAAAACGGCACTTTGGGACTGTGAAAGTGACATTTTGGCCCTGTTGTCCCAAACTGCCCCAGCACTTCCCACATTGCTCAAAGTGGCTAGCTTTCATCCCAACACAGTTTATAGGGCCATACGGTACATAGTTTTCAAGTTACAGACTAAGCTAAGCAAAAGTGAACCAGGCCTTTTTACTGTGAAAATGGCACTTTGGGACTGTGAAAGTGACATTTTGGCCCCGTTCATTCCCTGTTGTCCCAAACTGCCCCAGCTCTTGCCACAATGCTCAAAGTGGCTAGCTTTCATCCCAACACAGTTTATAGGGCCATACGGTACATAGTTTTCAAGTTACAGACTAAGCTAAGCAAAAGTGAACCAGGCCTTTTTACTGTGAAAATGGCACTTTGGGACTGTGAAAGTGACATTTTGGCCCTGTTGTCCCAAACTGCCCCAGCACTTCCCACATTGCTCAAAGTGGCTAGCTTTCATCCCAACACAGTTTATAGGGCCATACGGTACATAGTTTTCAAGTTACAGACTAAGCTAAGCAAAAGTGAACCAGGCCTTTTTACTGTGAAAACGGCACTTTGGGACTGTGAAAGTGACATTTTGGCCCTGTTGTCCCAAACTGCCCCAGCACTTCCCACATTGCTCAAAGTGGCTAGCTTTCATCCCAACACAGTTTATAGGGCCATACGGTACATAGTTTTCAAGTTACAGACTAAGCTAAGCAAAATGAATCTTTTTTTTTTTACTGTGAAAATGGCACTTTGGGACTGTGAAAGTGACATTTTGGCCCTGTTGTCCCAAACTGCCCCAGCACTTCCCACATTGCTCAAAGTGGCTAGCTTTCATCCCAACACAGTTTATAGGGCCATACGGTACATAGTTTTCAAGTTACAGACTAAGCTAAGCAAAAGTGAACCAGGCCTTTTTACTGTGAAAACGGCACTTTGGGACTGTGAAAGTGACATTTTGGCCCTGTTGTCCCAAACTGCCCCAGCACTTCCCACATTGCTCAAAGTGGCTAGCTTTCATCCCAACACAGTTTATAGGGCCATACGGTACATAGTTTTCAAGTTACAGACTAAGCTAAGCAAAATGAATCTTTTTCTTTTTACTGTGAAAATGGCACTTTGGGACTGTGAAAGTGACATTTTGGCCCTGTTGTCCCAAACTGCCCCAGCACTTCCCACATTGCTCAAAGTGGCTAGCTTTCATCCCAACACAGTTTATAGGGCCATACGGTACATAGTTTTCAAGTTACAGACTAAGCTAAGCAAAAGTGAACCAGGCCTTTTTACTGTGAAAATGGCACTTTGGGACTGTGAAAGTGACATTTTGGCCCTGTTGTCCCAAACTGCCCCAGCACTTCCCACATTGCTCAAAGTGGCTAGCTTTCATCCCAACACAGTTTATAGGGTTAGGGTTAGGGTTAGGGTTAGGGTTAGGGTTAGGGTTAGGGTTAGGGTTAGGGTTAGGGGGTTAGGGTTAGGGTTAGGGTTAGGGTTAGGGTTAGGGTTAGGGTTAGGGTTAGGGTTAGGGTTAGGGTTAGGGTAGGGTTAGGGTTAGGGTTAGGGTTAGGGTTAGGGTTAGGGTTAGGGTTTAGGGTTAGGGTTAGGGTTAGGGTTAGGGTTAGGGTTAGGGTTAGGGTTAGGGTTAGGGTTAGGCAATGGGGGTTCGCAAGATTACCGGTAATCTTACCGATAAGACCCAGGAGCCTCTGAACGTCCAGGACACAAGTATGAGACATCTAAAATTCCGTAATGGCGACCCGATTCGGAATCTGTTGTCCTCATTGATTTCTGAGCTTCCTAGCGGCAACAGCGCCACTTTTGCCTACGTACTAAGTAGGCCACTGCGAATCTTTTTCCCTCTTGAGAGTTTTGTCTAAAATGTCCAGAAGGGGGCGCAACAGCGAACCCGGAAGTGTTTTGACACTTGTGTTATTTTCAAGATTTAGGGTTAGGTAATGGGGGTTCTACCGATAAGACTCAGGAGCCTCTGAGAGTCCAAAACACAAGTATGAGACATCAAAAATTCCGTAATGGCGACCCGATTTGGAATCTGTTGTCCTCATTGATTTCTGAGCTTCCTAGCGGCAACAGCGCCACCATTTGTCTGCCATTGAAATTGCACAAAAAAATTCAAAAAAAAAAAAACTTTTGCCTACGTACTAAGTAGGCCACTGCGAATCTTTTTCCCTCTTGAGAGTTTTGTCTAAAATGTCCAGAAGGGGGCGCAAAGCGAACCCGGAAGTGTTTTGACAGATTTTTTTTTTTTTTTTTTAGGGTTAGGCTTAGTGTATACAAGTCTGCGGGTTAGGTTTAGGGTGAGGGTTTGAGATAGGTAGTAGTTGTAGTACTAAGACTGGTTAGGGTTAGTGTATACAAGTCTGCGGGTTAGGTTCAGGGTGAGGGTTTGAGATAGGTTGTAGTTGTAGTACTAAGACAAGTCTAAGTCCACATCAAGAAGGTTTTTTTTTTTTTTTTTTTTGGTTTAGTTTCTTTTTTTTTTTTCTTTTTTTTTGATTTTTTTTTTTTTTTTTTGAATTTTTTTTCTTTTTTTTTCTTTTTTTCTTTTTTTTTTTAATTTTTTTTCTTTTTTTGCATGTTTCAAGTGATTTGGGATCGACTGGTAATAGTCCCCAGTGCACTTATTTTGGTGTCCCCAAGCTCTGGGACTTAGTAAAATTTACCCCAGACCTTAGGAGTGTCGTAGAGCGACGGGACCAATTCCATTAAATCCGGCATGAAAAAGTGATTCAGAAAATGTGTTGTTTGAAAAAAAATAATAATAATTGAGCTCTAGGGGCTGAAAAAACGTGTCTCTTTTGATTTGGCGGAGAGTTAGCAGTGTCGGAGAGCTACGAAACCACTTCCATCGGATTCGGGACGCTTCAAACATTTAGAAACAGTCTTGTTTGTGAAGACAGCAATTTTTTTGAATATCTTATTGAATTTTAAAGCTGCAAGGCCGCAAAATAAAGCCTAAAATGTCAACGCTTGACCTTTGGGTCTTCGGAGTGTCTTTGAGCGTCGGGAGTTGGCTCCCTAGACTCACTTTTTCCCGCTGAATACAGCCGTGGTGGTCTCGTGTCTCTACGATGTCGGGAAGTGGGTGTAATAGCCACTTAGCCGCCAGAAAACTTCTGTAAAAAACCGAGACCATTTTCCGACTCAGAACGACGAGGCGGACGCGCTGATATGTGTTTCCCAGCACACGGACTTACGGTTCTCTTAATTGGCTAGGGTTAGGGTTAGTTTTCAACGCGCGATAGCTCTTGAACGATACGTCCGTCAGACAAGTAATTGACGTTGGCGTTTCCAGCTTTCCGAGGCCTACGATCTGATATGTCCGCCATTGTCGTGCGACCCCCGTAGCCCCTAACCCTAACCCTAGATAACCCTAGTTTTACCTGATCGAAAGGCTTATAGGGTTACCGATGCTAAGAATGTGTTTTTGGTTGAAATGCTAAACTTAAAATTGAGTACCAGAAGCGAGCCACATATCATCGCGTTCGTCTTATCGATGGCTACGCGTGGACGTGACTAACTTTTATTTCTGACCTTTGTGGGAGGAGCTATCGCACTTTAAAGGCTAACCCTAGGGTTAGGAACCGTGCGACCGTGTGCGGAGAGACACATATCCAAATGTCCGTCTCGACAAGCTATATAACATACTAAAAGATGGGACCGTGTCGACCTTTGTGGGAGGAGCTATCGCACTTTAAAGGCTAACCCTAGGGTTAGGAACCGTGCGACCGTGTGCGGAGAGACACATATCCAAATGTCCGTCTCGACAAGCTATATAACATACTAAAAGATGGGACCGTGTCGACCTTTGTGGGAGGAGCTATCGCACTTTAAAGGCTAACCCTAGGGTTAGGAACCGTGCGACCGTGTGCGGAGAGACACATATCCAAATGTCCGTCTCGACAAGCTATATAACATACTAAAAGATGGGACCGTGTCGACCTTTGTGGGAGGAGCTATCGCACTTTAAAGGGTTAGGGTTAGGGTTAGGGTTAGGGCAATGGGGGTTCGCAAGATTACCGGTAATCTTACCGATAAGACCCAGGAGCCTCTGAACGTCCAGGACACAAGTATGAGACATCTAAAATTCCGTAATGGCGACCCGATTCGGAATCTGTTGTCCTCATTGATTTCTGAGCTTCCTAGCGGCAACAGCGCCACCATTTGTCTGCCATTAAAATTGCACAAAAAAATTCAAAAAAAAAAAAACTTTTGCCTACGTACTAAGTAGGCCACTGCGAATCTTTTTCCCTCTTGAGAGTTTTGTCTAAAATGTCCAGAAGGGGGCGCAACAGCGAACCCGGAAGTGTTTTGACACTTGTGTTATTTTCAAGATTTAGGGTTAGGTAATGGGGGTTCTACCGATAAGACTCAGGAGCCTCTGAGAGTCCAAAACACAAGTATGAGACATCAAAAATTCCGTAATGGCGACCCGATTCGGAATCTGTTGTCCTCATTGATTTCTGAGCTTCCTAGCGGCAACAGCGCCACCATTTGTCTGCCATTGAAATTGCACAAAAAAATTCAAAAAAAAAAAAACTTTTGCCTACGTACTAAGTAGGCCACTGCGAATCTTTTTCCCTCTTGAGAGTTTTGTCTAAAATGTCCAGAAGGGGGCGCAAAGCGAACCCGGAAGTGTTTTGACACTAAGAATGTGTTTTTGGTTGAAATGCTAAACTTAAAATTGAGTACCAGAAGCGAGCCACATATCATCGCGTTCGTCTTATCGATGGCTACGCGTGGACGTGACTAACTTTTATTTCTGACCTTTGTGGGAGGAGCTATCGCACTTTAAAGGCTAACCCTAGGGTTAGGAACCGTGCGACCGTGTGCGGAGAGACACATATCCAAATGTCCGTCTCGACAAGCTATATAACATACTAAAAGATGGGACCGTGTCGACCTTTGTGGGAGGAGCTATCGCACTTTAAAGGCTAACCCTAGGGTTAGGAACCGTGCGACCGTGTGCGGAGAGACACATATCCAAATGTCCGTCTCGACAAGCTATATAACATACTAAAAGATGGGACCGTGTCGACCTTTGTGGGAGGAGCTATCGCACTTTAAAGGCTAACCCTAGGGTTAGGAACCGTGCGACCGTGTGCGGAGAGACACATATCCAAATGTCCGTCTCGACAAGCTATATAACATACTAAAAGATGGGACCGTGTCGACCTTTGTGGGAGGAGCTATCGCACTTTAAAGGGTTAGGGTTAGGGTTAGGGTTAGGGCAATGGGGGTTCGCAAGATTACCGGTAATCTTACCGATAAGACCCAGGAGCCTCTGAACGTCCAGGACACAAGTATGAGACATCTAAAATTCCGTAATGGCGACCCGATTCGGAATCTGTTGTCCTCATTGATTTCTGAGCTTCCTAGCGGCAACAGCGCCACCATTTGTCTGCCATTAAAATTGCACAAAAAAATTCAAAAAAAAAAAAACTTTTGCCTACGTACTAAGTAGGCCACTGCGAATCTTTTTCCCTCTTGAGAGTTTTGTCTAAAATGTCCAGAAGGGGGCGCAACAGCGAACCCGGAAGTGTTTTGACACTTGTGTTATTTTCAAGATTTAGGGTTAGGTAATGGGGGTTCTACCGATAAGACTCAGGAGCCTCTGAGAGTCCAAAACACAAGTATGAGACATCAAAAATTCCGTAATGGCGACCCGATTCGGAATCTGTTGTCCTCATTGATTTCTGAGCTTCCTAGCGGCAACAGCGCCACCATTTGTCTGCCATTGAAATTGCACAAAAAAATTCAAAAAAAAAAAAACTTTTGCCTACGTACTAAGTAGGCCACTGCGAATCTTTTTCCCTCTTGAGAGTTTTGTCTAAAATGTCCAGAAGGGGGCGCAAAGCGAACCCGGAAGTGTTTTGACACTAAGAATGTGTTTTTGGTTGAAATGCTAAACTTAAAATTGAGTACCAGAAGCGAGCCACATATCATCGCGTTCGTCTTATCGATGGCTACGCGTGGACGTGACTAACTTTTATTTCTGACCTTTGTGGGAGGAGCTATCGCACTTTAAAGGCTAACCCTAGGGTTAGGAACCGTGCGACCGTGTGCGGAGAGACACATATCCAAATGTCCGTCTCGACAAGCTATATAACATACTAAAAGATGGGACCGTGTCGACCTTTGTGGGAGGAGCTATCGCACTTTAAAGGCTAACCCTAGGGTTAGGAACCGTGCGACCGTGTGCGGAGAGACACATATCCAAATGTCCGTCTCGACAAGCTATATAACATACTAAAAGATGGGACCGTGTCGACCTTTGTGGGAGGAGCTATCGCACTTTAAAGGCTAACCCTAGGGTTAGGAACCGTGCGACCGTGTGCGGAGAGACACATATCCAAATGTCCGTCTCGACAAGCTATATAACATACTAAAAGATGGGACCGTGTCGACCTTTGTGGGAGGAGCTATCGCACTTTAAAGGGTTAGGGTTAGGGTTAGGGTTAGGGCAATGGGGGTTCGCAAGATTACCGGTAATCTTACCGATAAGACCCAGGAGCCTCTGAACGTCCAGGACACAAGTATGAGACATCTAAAATTCCGTAATGGCGACCCGATTCGGAATCTGTTGTCCTCATTGATTTCTGAGCTTCCTAGCGGCAACAGCGCCACCATTTGTCTGCCATTAAAATTGCACAAAAAAATTCAAAAAAAAAAAAACTTTTGCCTACGTACTAAGTAGGCCACTGCGAATCTTTTTCCCTCTTGAGAGTTTTGTCTAAAATGTCCAGAAGGGGGCGCAACAGCGAACCCGGAAGTGTTTTGACACTTGTGTTATTTTCAAGATTTAGGGTTAGGTAATGGGGGTTCTACCGATAAGACTCAGGAGCCTCTGAGAGTCCAAAACACAAGTATGAGACATCAAAAATTCCGTAATGGCGACCCGATTCGGAATCTGTTGTCCTCATTGATTTCTGAGCTTCCTAGCGGCAACAGCGCCACCATTTGTCTGCCATTGAAATTGCACAAAAAAATTCAAAAAAAAAAAAACTTTTGCCTACGTACTAAGTAGGCCACTGCGAATCTTTTTCCCTCTTGAGAGTTTTGTCTAAAATGTCCAGAAGGGGGCGCAAAGCGAACCCGGAAGTGTTTTGACACTAAGAATGTGTTTTTGGTTGAAATGCTAAACTTAAAATTGAGTACCAGAAGCGAGCCACATATCATCGCGTTCGTCTTATCGATGGCTACGCGTGGACGTGACTAACTTTTATTTCTGACCTTTGTGGGAGGAGCTATCGCACTTTAAAGGCTAACCCTAGGGTTAGGAACCGTGCGACCGTGTGCGGAGAGACACATATCCAAATGTCCGTCTCGACAAGCTATATAACATACTAAAAGATGGGACCGTGTCGACCTTTGTGGGAGGAGCTATCGCACTTTAAAGGCTAACCCTAGGGTTAGGAACCGTGCGACCGTGTGCGGAGAGACACATATCCAAATGTCCGTCTCGACAAGCTATATAACATACTAAAAGATGGGACCGTGTCGACCTTTGTGGGAGGAGCTATCGCACTTTAAAGGGTTAGGGTTAGGGTTAGGGTTAGGGCAATTAGTCCTTGGGCCGGACGAGATATCGGTACCGAAAAGGCGGCAAAGTTTAGTTGTGATTTTTTTATTCCTATACATCCCTAGATTAGGTTTTGATATGATAGACCTTGCTGACTGGTAGCTTTTTAGTGGTTATCACCTCAAACCCCCCTTTTTGGTATATGGCTCTGGCGAAATTGTGTAAAGGCATACATTAATTCACTAAAATTACAAAAATCGACTTGGTAGTCTAAAATTTGTCATGTAGTATCTTGACACTTAGGGGTAAGTAGCAGAATAGGATTTTGGGGCTATCTACCATTGTATTCTTAAATATGACCTTCATCATCCTCAGAAACACAAAAATATACACTGTCCGTTTAACAAATAACAACAAAGATGGTTATTTTCCAGCACATTAGGGTGAATATAACTGCCTCACTTGTATATAGAAAACTTCCCATATCCTTAAGCTTCAATTTAAGCCCAAGATGACCTCTCTATCTTGAAGATTACTCTTTCTGTGGCCAAAATGCTGCACTATACCTCAAATCGGAGACATTTTCATTATCAGTCCTAGAATGTAACAATAGGTTCACATGTTCTGCAACTACTGCTGTCTGAAGTTAGAAACATGAATACTACAGCAGGAACACAAATGCCTTTTATTATATTTATATTTATTTATTATATTATATGCACATAATAGCTTGTTTCAGTACATAGCCTATCAATAGTCACCCAAATCAATGTGCACCCAAATGTTAATAGAAAATAGAAAAGAAAAATAGAAATGTTGAATGGGAGAAGAGGTAGAAACCTGATTGTGTCCACCTTGATGCATTAATATAATTCAACCATCATCACTCCATGTCACCCTCAAAAAATATATGTGAAACCACAAGCCGACTATGGTCCTGCATGGTTCTCTAATAGGCACACTGGTGTAAGGGTGATATAGCCTACAACCAGCAAACCCCTTCGTACAGTATACAATTCTTTCATGGTCCTTCGGACCGGAGTCCCCCTCCCCAGCTCCACCAGCACCATCGGCGCAGCAGCGACCATGGGCCCCAGCCCCCCAGCAGCCATGGCCCTCAGCCCCCCAGCAGCCATGGCCGTACTGTACTGTACATTATGTGTCGCATGTCGTTATAGGTGAGCCGTACTGTACTGTACATTATGTGTCGCATGACGTTATAGGTGAGCCGTACTGTACTGTACATTATGTGTTGCATGTCGTTATAGGTGAGCCGTACTGTACATTATGTGTCGCATGTCGTTATAGGTGAGCCGTACTGTACTGTACATTATGTGTCGCATGTCGTTATAGGTGAGCCGTACTGTACTGTACATTATGTGTTGCATGTCGTTAAGGTGAGCCGTACTGTACAGTACATTATGTGTCGCATGTCGTTATGTTGTCCAGCATTCACAGCATGTCAGGGCCCTCAGCTCCACAGCAGCAGCCATGGCCCCCACTCCCCCAGCTCCCCAGCAGCAGCCATGGCCCCCACTCCCCAGCAGCCATGGCCCCCACTCCCCCAGCTCCCAGCAGCAGCCATGGCCCCCAGCTCCCCAGCAGCCATGGCCCCCACTCCCCCAGCAGCCATGGACCCCACTCCCCCAGCTCCCAGCAGCAGCCATGGCCCTCAGCTCCCCCAGCAGCCATGGCCCCCACTCCCCCAGCTCCCAGCAGCAGCCATGGCCCTCAGCTCCCCAGCAGCCATGGCCCCCACTCCCCCAGCTCCCAGCAGCAGCCATGGCCCTCAGCTCCCCAGCAGCCATGGCCCCCACTCCCCCAGCTCCAAGCAGCAGCCATGGCCCCCAGCTCCCCAGCAGCCATGGCCCCCACTCCCCCAGCAGCCATGGCCCCCAGCTCCCCAGCAGCCATGCCCCCCACTCCCCCAGCTCCCCAGCAGCAGCCATGGCCCCCAGCTCCCCAGCAGCCATTTCAGGGCTCTATAGGGTCCAGCGTTCACAGCATGTCAGAGCTCTATAGGGTCCAGCATTCAATGCATTTCAGGGCTCTATAGGGTCCAGCATTCACAGCATGTCAGGGCTCTATAGGGTCCAGCAGTCACAGCATTTCAGGGTTTCTATAGGGTCCAGCATTCACTGCATGTCAGGGCTCTATAGGGTCCAGCACTTTCGTCATGTAGGTCTATAGGGCTCTGAAATAGCATTCAGGGCTCTATAGGATTCAATTAAATAGGTATCAATTCAAGCCTTACATAGGAGCATGTCTGGGCTCTATAGGGTCCAGCATTCACAGCATGTCAGGGTCCTCAGCTCCCCAACAGCAGCCATGGCCCCCAGCTCCCCATCAGCCATGGCCCCCACTCCCACAGCTCCCAGCAGCAGCCATGGCCCCCAGCCCCCCCTAGCAGCCATGGCCCCCACTCCCCCAGCTCCCCAGCAGCAGCTGAGGGCCATGGCTGCTGGGGGGCTGGGGCCCATGGTCGCTGCTGCGCCGATGGTGGCGGTGGAGCTGGGGAGGGGGACTCCGGTCCATCTCTGATGGCAGGGTGATCCGTGCTCGAAGGACCATGAAAGAATTGTATACTGTACGAAGGGGTTTGCTGGTTGTAGGCTATATCACCCTTACACCAGTGTGCCTATTAGAGAACCATGCAGGACCATAGTCGGCTTGTGGCTTCACATATATTTATTGAGGGTGACATGGAGTGATGATGGTTGAATTATATTAATGCATCAAGGTGGACACAATCAGGTTTCTACCTCTTCTCCTATTCAACATTTTTATTTTATTTTTTTATATTTTCTATTAACATTTGGGTGCACATTGATTTGGGTGACTATATTGATAGGCTATGTACTGAAACAAGCTATTATGTGCATATAATATAATAAATAAATATAAATATAATAAAAGGCATTTGTGTTCCTGCTGTAGTATTCATGTTTCTAACTTCAGACAGCAGTAGTTGCAGAACATGTGAACCTATTGTTACATTCTAGGACTCTGGAAGGCTATAGTGACTGATAATGAAAATGTCTCCGATTTGAGGTATAGTGCAGCATTTTGGCCACAGAAAGAGTAATCTTCAAGATAGAGAGGTCATCTTGGGCTTAAATTGAAGCTTAAGGATATGGGAAGTTTTCTATATACAAGTGAGGCAGTTATATTCACCCTAATGTGCTGGAAAATAACCATCTTTGTTGTTATTTGTTAAACGGACAGTGTATATTTTTGTGTTTCTGAGGATGATGTAGGTCATATTTAAGAATACAATGGTAGATAGCCCCAAAATCCTATTCTGATACTTACCCCTATGTGTCAGGATACTCCATGCCAAATTTCACACTTCCATGTGTATTTATGTAATTTTAGTGAATTTTTATTTGCCTTTACACAATTTCGCCAGAGCCATATACCAAAAAGGGGGGTTTGAGGTGATAACCCCTAAAAAGCTACCAGTCAGCAAGGTCTATCATATCAAAACCTGATCTAGGGATGTATAGGAATAAAAAAATCACAACTAAACTTTGCCGCCTCTCCGGTACCGACATGTCATATCTGGGCACTTGGCCCAAGGACTAAATGGGGGTTCGCAAGATTACCGGTAATCTTACCGATAAGACCCAGGAGCCTCTGAACGTCCAGGACACAAGTATGAGACATCTAAAATTCCGTAATGGCGACCCGATTCGGAATCTGTTGTCCTCATTGATTTCTGAGCTTCCTAGCGGCAACAGCGTCACCATTTGTCTGCCATTAAAATTGCACAAAAAAATTCAAAAAAAAAAAAACTTTTGCCTACGTACTAAGTAGGCCACTGCGAATCTTTTTCCCTCTTGAGAGTTTTGTCTAAAATGTCCAGAAGGGGGCGCAACAGCGAACCCGGAAGTGTTTTGACACTTGTGTTATTTTCAAGATTTAGGGTTAGGTAATGGGGGTTCTACCGATAAGACTCAGGAGCCTCTGAGAGTCCAAAACACAAGTATGAGACATCAAAAATTCCGTAATGGCGACCCGATTCGGAATCTGTTGTCCTCATTGATTTCTGAGCTTCCTAGCGGCAACAGCGCCACCATTTGTCTGCCATTGAAATTGCACAAAAAAATTCAAAAAAAAAAAAACTTTTGCCTACGTACTAAGTAGGCCACTGCGAATCTTTTTCCCTCTTGAGAGTTTTGTCTAAAATGTCCAGAAGGGGGCGCAAAGCGAACCCGGAAGTGTTTTGACACTTGTGTTTTTTTCCAGATTTTTTTTTTTTTTTTTTAGGGTTAGGCTTAGTGTATACAAGTCTGCGGGTTAGGTTTAGGGTGAGGGTTTGAGATAGGTAGTAGTTGTAGTACTAAGACTGGTTAGGGTTAGTGTATACAAGTCTGCGGGTTAGGTTCAGGGTGAGGGTTTGAGATAGGTTGTAGTTGTAGTACTAAGACAAGTCTAAGTCCACATCAAGAAGGTTTTTTTTTTTTTTTTTTTTGGTTTAGTTTCTTTTTTTTTTTTCTTTTTTTTTGATTTTTTTTTTTTTTTTTTGAATTTTTTTTCTTTTTTTTTCTTTTTTTCTTTTTTTTTTTAATTTTTTTTCTTTTTTTGCATGTTTCAAGTGATTTGGGATCGACTGGTAATAGTCCCCAGTGCACTTATTTTGGTGTCCCCAAGCTCTGGGACTTAGTAAAATTTACCCCAGACCTTAGGAGTGTCGTAGAGCGACGGGACCAATTCCATTAAATCCGGCATGAAAAAGTGATTCAGAAAATGTGTTGTTTGAAAAAAAATAATAATAATTGAGCTCTAGGGGCTGAAAAAACGTGTCTCTTTTGATTTGGCGGAGAGTTAGCAGTGTCGGAGAGCTACGAAACCACTTCCATCGGATTCGGGACGCTTCAAACATTTAGAAACAGTCTTGTTTGTGAAGACAGCAATTTTTTTGAATATCTTATTGAATTTTAAAGCTGCAAGGCCGCAAAATAAAGCCTAAAATGTCAACGCTTGACCTTTGGGTCTTCGGAGTGTCTTTGAGCGTCGGGAGTTGGCTCCCTAGACTCACTTTTTCCCGCTGAATACAGCCGTGGTGGTCTCGTGTCTCTACGATGTCGGGAAGTGGGTGTAATAGCCACTTAGCCGCCAGAAAACTTCTGTAAAAAACCGAGACCATTTTCCGACTCAGAACGACGAGGCGGACGCGCTGATATGTGTTTCCCAGCACACGGACTTACGGTTCTCTTAATTGGCTAGGGTTAGGGTTAGTTTTCAACGCGCGATAGCTCTTGAACGATACGTCCGTCAGACAAGTAATTGACGTTGGCGTTTCCAGCTTTCCGAGGCCTACGATCTGATATGTCCGCCATTGTCGTGCGACCCCCGTAGCCCCTAACCCTAACCCTAGATAACCCTAGTTTTACCTGATCGAAAGGCTTATAGGGTTACCGATGCTAAGAATGTGTTTTTGGTTGAAATGCTAAACTTAAAATTGAGTACCAGAAGCGAGCCACATATCATCGCGTTCGTCTTATCGATGGCTACGCGTGGACGTGACTAACTTTTATTTCTGACCTTTGTGGGAGGAGCTATCGCACTTTAAAGGCTAACCCTAGGGTTAGGAACCGTGCGACCGTGTGCGGAGAGACACATATCCAAATGTCCGTCTCGACAAGCTATATAACATACTAAAAGATGGGACCGTGTCGACCTTTGTGGGAGGAGCTATCGCACTTTAAAGGCTAACCCTAGGGTTAGGAACCGTGCGACCGTGTGCGGAGAGACACATATCCAAATGTCCGTCTCGACAAGCTATATAACATACTAAAAGATGGGACCGTGTCGACCTTTGTGGGAGGAGCTATCGCACTTTAAAGGCTAACCCTAGGGTTAGGAACCGTGCGACCGTGTGCGGAGAGACACATATCCAAATGTCCGTCTCGACAAGCTATATAACATACTAAAAGATGGGACCGTGTCGACCTTTGTGGGAGGAGCTATCGCACTTTAAAGGGTTAGGGTTAGGGTTAGGGTTAGGCAATGGGGGTTCGCAAGATTACCGGTAATCTTACCGATAAGACCCAGGAGCCTCTGAACGTCCAGGACACAAGTATGAGACATCTAAAATTCCGTAATGGCGACCCGATTCGGAATCTGTTGTCCTCATTGATTTCTGAGCTTCCTAGCGGCAACAGCGCCACCATTTGTCTGCCATTAAAATTGCACAAAAAAATTCAAAAAAAAAAAAACTTTTGCCTACGTACTAAGTAGGCCACTGCGAATCTTTTTCCCTCTTGAGAGTTTTGTCTAAAATGTCCAGAAGGGGGCGCAACAGCGAACCCGGAAGTGTTTTGACACTTGTGTTATTTTCAAGATTTAGGGTTAGGTAATGGGGGTTCTACCGATAAGACTCAGGAGCCTCTGAGAGTCCAAAACACAAGTATGAGACATCAAAAATTCCGTAATGGCGACCCGATTCGGAATCTGTTGTCCTCATTGATTTCTGAGCTTCCTAGCGGCAACAGCGCCACCATTTGTCTGCCATTGAAATTGCACAAAAGAATTCAAAAAAAAAAAAACTTTTGCCTACGTACTAAGTAGGCCACTGCGAATCTTTTTCCCTCTTGAGAGTTTTGTCTAAAATGTCCAGAAGGGGGCGCAAAGCGAACCCGGAAGTGTTTTGACACTAAGAATGTGTTTTTGGTTGAAATGCTAAACTTAAAATTGAGTACCAGAAGCGAGCCACATATCATCGCGTTCGTCTTATCGATGGCTACGCGTGGACGTGACTAACTTTTATTTCTGACCTTTGTGGGAGGAGCTATCGCACTTTAAAGGCTAACCCTAGGGTTAGGAACCGTGCGACCGTGTGCGGAGAGACACATATCCAAATGTCCGTCTCGACAAGCTATATAACATACTAAAAGATGGGACCGTGTCGACCTTTGTGGGAGGAGCTATCGCACTTTAAAGGCTAACCCTAGGGTTAGGAACCGTGCGACCGTGTGCGGAGAGACACATATCCAAATGTCCGTCTCGACAAGCTATATAACATACTAAAAGATGGGACCGTGTCGACCTTTGTGGGAGGAGCTATCGCACTTTAAAGGCTAACCCTAGGGTTAGGAACCGTGCGACCGTGTGCGGAGAGACACATATCCAAATGTCCGTCTCGACAAGCTATATAACATACTAAAAGATGGGACCGTGTCGACCTTTGTGGGAGGAGCTATCGCACTTTAAAGGGTTAGGGTTAGGGTTAGGGTTAGGGCAATGGGGGTTCGCAAGATTACCGGTAATCTTACCGATAAGACCCAGGAGCCTCTGAACGTCCAGGACACAAGTATGAGACATCTAAAATTCCGTAATGGCGACCCGATTCGGAATCTGTTGTCCTCATTGATTTCTGAGCTTCCTAGCGGCAACAGCGCCACCATTTGTCTGCCATTAAAATTGCACAAAAAAATTCAAAAAAAAAAAAACTTTTGCCTACGTACTAAGTAGGCCACTGCGAATATTTTTCCCTCTTGAGAGTTTTGTCTAAAATGTCCAGAAGGGGGCGCAACAGCGAACCCGGAAGTGTTTTGACACTTGTGTTATTTTCAAGATTTAGGGTTAGGTAATGGGGGTTCTACCGATAAGACTCAGGAGCCTCTGAGAGTCCAAAACACAAGTATGAGACATCAAAAATTCCGTAATGGCGACCCGATTCGGAATCTGTTGTCCTCATTGATTTCTGAGCTTCCTAGCGGCAACAGCGCCACCATTTGTCTGCCATTGAAATTGCACAAAAAAATTCAAAAAAAAAAAAACTTTTGCCTACGTACTAAGTAGGCCACTGCGAATCTTTTTCCCTCTTGAGAGTTTTGTCTAAAATGTCCAGAAGGGGGCGCAAAGCGAACCCGGAAGTGTTTTGACACTAAGAATGTGTTTTTGGTTGAAATGCTAAACTTAAAATTGAGTACCAGAAGCGAGCCACATATCATCGCGTTCGTCTTATCGATGGCTACGCGTGGACGTGACTAACTTTTATTTCTGACCTTTGTGGGAGGAGCTATCGCACTTTAAAGGCTAACCCTAGGGTTAGGAACCGTGCGACCGTGTGCGGAGAGACACATATCCAAATGTCCGTCTCGACAAGCTATATAACATACTAAAAGATGGGACCGTGTCGACCTTTGTGGGAGGAGCTATCGCACTTTAAAGGCTAACCCTAGGGTTAGGAACCGTGCGACCGTGTGCGGAGAGACACATATCCAAATGTCCGTCTCGACAAGCTATATAACATACTAAAAGATGGGACCGTGTCGACCTTTGTGGGAGGAGCTATCGCACTTTAAAGGCTAACCCTAGGGTTAGGAACCGTGCGACCGTGTGCGGAGAGACACATATCCAAATGTCCGTCTCGACAAGCTATATAACATACTAAAAGATGGGACCGTGTCGACCTTTGTGGGAGGAGCTATCGCACTTTAAAGGGTTAGGGTTAGGGTTAGGGTTAGGGCAATGGGGGTTCGCAAGATTACCGGTAATCTTACCGATAAGACCCAGGAGCCTCTGAACGTCCAGGACACAAGTATGAGACATCTAAAATTCCGTAATGGCGACCCGATTCGGAATCTGTTGTCCTCATTGATTTCTGAGCTTCCTAGCGGCAACAGCGCCACCATTTGTCTGCCATTAAAATTGCACAAAAAAATTCAAAAAAAAAAAAACTTTTGCCTACGTACTAAGTAGGCCACTGCGAATCTTTTTCCCTCTTGAGAGTTTTGTCTAAAATGTCCAGAAGGGGGCGCAACAGCGAACCCGGAAGTGTTTTGACACTTGTGTTATTTTCAAGATTTAGGGTTAGGTAATGGGGGTTCTACCGATAAGACTCAGGAGCCTCTGAGAGTCCAAAACACAAGTATGAGACATCAAAAATTCCGTAATGGCGACCCGATTCGGAATCTGTTGTCCTCATTGATTTCTGAGCTTCCTAGCGGCAACAGCGCCACCATTTGTCTGCCATTGAAATTGCACAAAAAAATTCAAAAAAAAAAAAACTTTTGCCTACGTACTAAGTAGGCCACTGCGAATCTTTTTCCCTCTTGAGAGTTTTGTCTAAAATGTCCAGAAGGGGGCGCAAAGCGAACCCGGAAGTGTTTTGACACTAAGAATGTGTTTTTGGTTGAAATGCTAAACTTAAAATTGAGTACCAGAAGCGAGCCACATATCATCGCGTTCGTCTTATCGATGGCTACGCGTGGACGTGACTAACTTTTATTTCTGACCTTTGTGGGAGGAGCTATCGCACTTTAAAGGCTAACCCTAGGGTTAGGAACCGTGCGACCGTGTGCGGAGAGACACATATCCAAATGTCCGTCTCGACAAGCTATATAACATACTAAAAGATGGGACCGTGTCGACCTTTGTGGGAGGAGCTATCGCACTTTAAAGGCTAACCCTAGGGTTAGGAACCGTGCGACCGTGTGCGGAGAGACACATATCCAAATGTCCGTCTCGACAAGCTATATAACATACTAAAAGATGGGACCGTGTCGACCTTTGTGGGAGGAGCTATCGCACTTTAAAGGCTAACCCTAGGGTTAGGAACCGTGCGACCGTGTGCGGAGAGACACATATCCAAATGTCCGTCTCGACAAGCTATATAACATACTAAAAGATGGGACCGTGTCGACCTTTGTGGGAGGAGCTATCGCACTTTAAAGGGTTAGGGTTAGGGTTAGGGTTAGGGCAATGGGGGTTCGCAAGATTACCGGTAATCTTACCGATAAGACCCAGGAGCCTCTGAACGTCCAGGACACAAGTATGAGACATCTAAAATTCCGTAATGGCGACCCGATTCGGAATCTGTTGTCCTCATTGATTTCTGAGCTTCCTAGCGGCAACAGCGCCACCATTTGTCTGCCATTAAAATTGCACAAAAAAATTCAAAAAAAAAAAAACTTTTGCCTACGTACTAAGTAGGCCACTGCGAATCTTTTTCCCTCTTGAGAGTTTTGTCTAAAATGTCCAGAAGGGGGCGCAACAGCGAACCCGGAAGTGTTTTGACACTTGTGTTATTTTCAAGATTTAGGGTTAGGTAATGGGGGTTCTACCGATAAGACTCAGGAGCCTCTGAGAGTCCAAAACACAAGTATGAGACATCAAAAATTCCGTAATGGCGACCCGATTCGGAATCTGTTGTCCTCATTGATTTCTGAGCTTCCTAGCGGCAACAGCGCCACCATTTGTCTGCCATTGAAATTGCACAAAAAAATTCAAAAAAAAAAAAACTTTTGCCTACGTACTAAGTAGGCCACTGCGAATCTTTTTCCCTCTTGAGAGTTTTGTCTAAAATGTCCAGAAGGGGGCGCAAAGCGAACCCGGAAGTGTTTTGACACTAAGAATGTGTTTTTGGTTGAAATGCTAAACTTAAAATTGAGTACCAGAAGCGAGCCACATATCATCGCGTTCGTCTTATCGATGGCTACGCGTGGACGTGACTAACTTTTATTTCTGACCTTTGTGGGAGGAGCTATCGCACTTTAAAGGCTAACCCTAGGGTTAGGAACCGTGCGACCGTGTGCGGAGAGACACATATCCAAATGTCCGTCTCGACAAGCTATATAACATACTAAAAGATGGGACCGTGTCGACCTTTGTGGGAGGAGCTATCGCACTTTAAAGGCTAACCCTAGGGTTAGGAACCGTGCGACCGTGTGCGGAGAGACACATATCCAAATGTCCGTCTCGACAAGCTATATAACATACTAAAAGATGGGACCGTGTCGACCTTTGTGGGAGGAGCTATCGCACTTTAAAGGCTAACCCTAGGGTTAGGAACCGTGCGACCGTGTGCGGAGAGACACATATCCAAATGTCCGTCTCGACAAGCTATATAACATACTAAAAGATGGGACCGTGTCGACCTTTGTGGGAGGAGCTATCGCACTTTAAAGGGTTAGGGTTAGGGTTAGGGTTAGGGCAATGGGGGTTCGCAAGATTACCGGTAATCTTACCGATAAGACCCAGGAGCCTCTGAACGTCCAGGACACAAGTATGAGACATCTAAAATTCCGTAATGGCGACCCGATTCGGAATCTGTTGTCCTCATTGATTTCTGAGCTTCCTAGCGGCAACAGCGCCACCATTTGTCTGCCATTAAAATTGCACAAAAAAATTCAAAAAAAAAAAAACTTTTGCCTACGTACTAAGTAGGCCACTGCGAATCTTTTTCCCTCTTGAGAGTTTTGTCTAAAATGTCCAGAAGGGGGCGCAACAGCGAACCCGGAAGTGTTTTGACACTTGTGTTATTTTCAAGATTTAGGGTTAGGTAATGGGGGTTCTACCGATAAGACTCAGGAGCCTCTGAGAGTCCAAAACACAAGTATGAGACATCAAAAATTCCGTAATGGCGACCCGATTCGGAATCTGTTGTCCTCATTGATTTCTGAGCTTCCTAGCGGCAACAGCGCCACCATTTGTCTGCCATTGAAATTGCACAAAAAAATTCAAAAAAAAAAAAACTTTTGCCTACGTACTAAGTAGGCCACTGCGAATCTTTTTCCCTCTTGAGAGTTTTGTCTAAAATGTCCAGAAGGGGGCGCAAAGCGAACCCGGAAGTGTTTTGACACTAAGAATGTGTTTTTGGTTGAAATGCTAAACTTAAAATTGAGTACCAGAAGCGAGCCACATATCATCGCGTTCGTCTTATCGATGGCTACGCGTGGACGTGACTAACTTTTATTTCTGACCTTTGTGGGAGGAGCTATCGCACTTTAAAGGCTAACCCTAGGGTTAGGAACCGTGCGACCGTGTGCGGAGAGACACATATCCAAATGTCCGTCTCGACAAGCTATATAACATACTAAAAGATGGGACCGTGTCGACCTTTGTGGGAGGAGCTATCGCACTTTAAAGGCTAACCCTAGGGTTAGGAACCGTGCGACCGTGTGCGGAGAGACACATATCCAAATGTCCGTCTCGACAAGCTATATAACATACTAAAAGATGGGACCGTGTCGACCTTTGTGGGAGGAGCTATCGCACTTTAAAGGCTAACCCTAGGGTTAGGAACCGTGCGACCGTGTGCGGAGAGACACATATCCAAATGTCCGTCTCGACAAGCTATATAACATACTAAAAGATGGGACCGTGTCGACCTTTGTGGGAGGAGCTATCGCACTTTAAAGGGTTAGGGTTAGGGTTAGGGTTAGGGCAATTAGTCCTTGGGCCGGACGAGATATCGGTACCGAAAAGGCGGCAAAGTTTAGTTGTGATTTTTTTATTCCTATACATCCCTAGATTAGGTTTTGATATGATAGACCTTGCTGACTGGTAGCTTTTTAGTGGTTATCACCTCAAACCCCCCTTTTTGGTATATGGCTCTGGCGAAATTGTGTAAAGGCATACATTAATTCACTAAAATTACAAAAATCGACTTGGTAGTCTAAAATTTGTCATGTAGTATCTTGACACTTAGGGGTAAGTAGCAGAATAGGATTTTGGGGCTATCTACCATTGTATTCTTAAATATGACCTTCATCATCCTCAGAAACACAAAAATATACACTGTCCGTTTAACAAATAACAACAAAGATGGTTATTTTCCAGCACATTAGGGTGAATATAACTGCCTCACTTGTATATAGAAAACTTCCCATATCCTTAAGCTTCAATTTAAGCCCAAGATGACCTCTCTATCTTGAAGATTACTCTTTCTGTGGCCAAAATGCTGCACTATACCTCAAATCGGAGACATTTTCATTATCAGTCCTAGAATGTAACAATAGGTTCACATGTTCTGCAACTACTGCTGTCTGAAGTTAGAAACATGAATACTACAGCAGGAACACAAATGCCTTTTATTATATTTATATTTATTTATTATATTATATGCACATAATAGCTTGTTTCAGTACATAGCCTATCAATAGTCACCCAAATCAATGTGCACCCAAATGTTAATAGAAAATAGAAAAGAAAAATAGAAATGTTGAATGGGAGAAGAGGTAGAAACCTGATTGTGTCCACCTTGATGCATTAATATAATTCAACCATCATCACTCCATGTCACCCTCAAAAAATATATGTGAAACCACAAGCCGACTATGGTCCTGCATGGTTCTCTAATAGGCACACTGGTGTAAGGGTGATATAGCCTACAACCAGCAAACCCCTTCGTACAGTATACAATTCTTTCATGGTCCTTCGGACCGGAGTCCCCCTCCCCAGCTCCACCAGCACCATCGGCGCAGCAGCGACCATGGGCCCCAGCCCCCCAGCAGCCATGGCCCTCAGCCCCCCAGCAGCCATGGCCGTACTGTACTGTACATTATGTGTCGCATGTCGTTATAGGTGAGCCGTACTGTACTGTACATTATGTGTCGCATGACGTTATAGGTGAGCCGTACTGTACTGTACATTATGTGTTGCATGTCGTTATAGGTGAGCCGTACTGTACATTATGTGTCGCATGTCGTTATAGGTGAGCCGTACTGTACTGTACATTATGTGTCGCATGTCGTTATAGGTGAGCCGTACTGTACTGTACATTATGTGTTGCATGTCGTTAAGGTGAGCCGTACTGTACAGTACATTATGTGTCGCATGTCGTTATGTTGTCCAGCATTCACAGCATGTCAGGGCCCTCAGCTCCACAGCAGCAGCCATGGCCCCCACTCCCCCAGCTCCCCAGCAGCAGCCATGGCCCCCACTCCCCAGCAGCCATGGCCCCCACTCCCCCAGCTCCCAGCAGCAGCCATGGCCCCCAGCTCCCCAGCAGCCATGGCCCCCACTCCCCCAGCAGCCATGGACCCCACTCCCCCAGCTCCCAGCAGCAGCCATGGCCCTCAGCTCCCCCAGCAGCCATGGCCCCCACTCCCCCAGCTCCCAGCAGCAGCCATGGCCCTCAGCTCCCCAGCAGCCATGGCCCCCACTCCCCCAGCTCCCAGCAGCAGCCATGGCCCTCAGCTCCCCAGCAGCCATGGCCCCCACTCCCCCAGCTCCAAGCAGCAGCCATGGCCCCCAGCTCCCCAGCAGCCATGGCCCCCACTCCCCCAGCAGCCATGGCCCCCAGCTCCCCAGCAGCCATGCCCCCCACTCCCCCAGCTCCCCAGCAGCAGCCATGGCCCCCAGCTCCCCAGCAGCCATTTCAGGGCTCTATAGGGTCCAGCGTTCACAGCATGTCAGAGCTCTATAGGGTCCAGCATTCAATGCATTTCAGGGCTCTATAGGGTCCAGCATTCACAGCATGTCAGGGCTCTATAGGGTCCAGCAGTCACAGCATTTCAGGGTTTCTATAGGGTCCAGCATTCACTGCATGTCAGGGCTCTATAGGGTCCAGCACTTTCGTCATGTAGGTCTATAGGGCTCTGAAATAGCATTCAGGGCTCTATAGGATTCAATTAAATAGGTATCAATTCAAGCCTTACATAGGAGCATGTCTGGGCTCTATAGGGTCCAGCATTCACAGCATGTCAGGGTCCTCAGCTCCCCAACAGCAGCCATGGCCCCCAGCTCCCCATCAGCCATGGCCCCCACTCCCACAGCTCCCAGCAGCAGCCATGGCCCCCAGCCCCCCCTAGCAGCCATGGCCCCCACTCCCCCAGCTCCCCAGCAGCAGCTGAGGGCCATGGCTGCTGGGGGGCTGGGGCCCATGGTCGCTGCTGCGCCGATGGTGGCGGTGGAGCTGGGGAGGGGGACTCCGGTCCATCTCTGATGGCAGGGTGATCCGTGCTCGAAGGACCATGAAAGAATTGTATACTGTACGAAGGGGTTTGCTGGTTGTAGGCTATATCACCCTTACACCAGTGTGCCTATTAGAGAACCATGCAGGACCATAGTCGGCTTGTGGCTTCACATATATTTATTGAGGGTGACATGGAGTGATGATGGTTGAATTATATTAATGCATCAAGGTGGACACAATCAGGTTTCTACCTCTTCTCCTATTCAACATTTTTATTTTATTTTTTTATATTTTCTATTAACATTTGGGTGCACATTGATTTGGGTGACTATATTGATAGGCTATGTACTGAAACAAGCTATTATGTGCATATAATATAATAAATAAATATAAATATAATAAAAGGCATTTGTGTTCCTGCTGTAGTATTCATGTTTCTAACTTCAGACAGCAGTAGTTGCAGAACATGTGAACCTATTGTTACATTCTAGGACTCTGGAAGGCTATAGTGACTGATAATGAAAATGTCTCCGATTTGAGGTATAGTGCAGCATTTTGGCCACAGAAAGAGTAATCTTCAAGATAGAGAGGTCATCTTGGGCTTAAATTGAAGCTTAAGGATATGGGAAGTTTTCTATATACAAGTGAGGCAGTTATATTCACCCTAATGTGCTGGAAAATAACCATCTTTGTTGTTATTTGTTAAACGGACAGTGTATATTTTTGTGTTTCTGAGGATGATGTAGGTCATATTTAAGAATACAATGGTAGATAGCCCCAAAATCCTATTCTGATACTTACCCCTATGTGTCAGGATACTCCATGCCAAATTTCACACTTCCATGTGTATTTATGTAATTTTAGTGAATTTTTATTTGCCTTTACACAATTTCGCCAGAGCCATATACCAAAAAGGGGGGTTTGAGGTGATAACCCCTAAAAAGCTACCAGTCAGCAAGGTCTATCATATCAAAACCTGATCTAGGGATGTATAGGAATAAAAAAATCACAACTAAACTTTGCCGCCTCTCCGGTACCGACATGTCATATCTGGGCACTTGGCCCAAGGACTAAATGGGGGTTCGCAAGATTACCGGTAATCTTACCGATAAGACCCAGGAGCCTCTGAACGTCCAGGACACAAGTATGAGACATCTAAAATTCCGTAATGGCGACCCGATTCGGAATCTGTTGTCCTCATTGATTTCTGAGCTTCCTAGCGGCAACAGCGTCACCATTTGTCTGCCATTAAAATTGCACAAAAAAATTCAAAAAAAAAAAAACTTTTGCCTACGTACTAAGTAGGCCACTGCGAATCTTTTTCCCTCTTGAGAGTTTTGTCTAAAATGTCCAGAAGGGGGCGCAACAGCGAACCCGGAAGTGTTTTGACACTTGTGTTATTTTCAAGATTTAGGGTTAGGTAATGGGGGTTCTACCGATAAGACTCAGGAGCCTCTGAGAGTCCAAAACACAAGTATGAGACATCAAAAATTCCGTAATGGCGACCCGATTCGGAATCTGTTGTCCTCATTGATTTCTGAGCTTCCTAGCGGCAACAGCGCCACCATTTGTCTGCCATTGAAATTGCACAAAAAAATTCAAAAAAAAAAAAACTTTTGCCTACGTACTAAGTAGGCCACTGCGAATCTTTTTCCCTCTTGAGAGTTTTGTCTAAAATGTCCAGAAGGGGGCGCAAAGCGAACCCGGAAGTGTTTTGACACTTGTGTTTTTTTCCAGATTTTTTTTTTTTTTTTTTAGGGTTAGGCTTAGTGTATACAAGTCTGCGGGTTAGGTTTAGGGTGAGGGTTTGAGATAGGTAGTAGTTGTAGTACTAAGACTGGTTAGGGTTAGTGTATACAAGTCTGCGGGTTAGGTTCAGGGTGAGGGTTTGAGATAGGTTGTAGTTGTAGTACTAAGACAAGTCTAAGTCCACATCAAGAAGGTTTTTTTTTTTTTTTTTTTTGGTTTAGTTTCTTTTTTTTTTTTCTTTTTTTTTGATTTTTTTTTTTTTTTTTTGAATTTTTTTTCTTTTTTTTTCTTTTTTTCTTTTTTTTTTTAATTTTTTTTCTTTTTTTGCATGTTTCAAGTGATTTGGGATCGACTGGTAATAGTCCCCAGTGCACTTATTTTGGTGTCCCCAAGCTCTGGGACTTAGTAAAATTTACCCCAGACCTTAGGAGTGTCGTAGAGCGACGGGACCAATTCCATTAAATCCGGCATGAAAAAGTGATTCAGAAAATGTGTTGTTTGAAAAAAAATAATAATAATTGAGCTCTAGGGGCTGAAAAAACGTGTCTCTTTTGATTTGGCGGAGAGTTAGCAGTGTCGGAGAGCTACGAAACCACTTCCATCGGATTCGGGACGCTTCAAACATTTAGAAACAGTCTTGTTTGTGAAGACAGCAATTTTTTTGAATATCTTATTGAATTTTAAAGCTGCAAGGCCGCAAAATAAAGCCTAAAATGTCAACGCTTGACCTTTGGGTCTTCGGAGTGTCTTTGAGCGTCGGGAGTTGGCTCCCTAGACTCACTTTTTCCCGCTGAATACAGCCGTGGTGGTCTCGTGTCTCTACGATGTCGGGAAGTGGGTGTAATAGCCACTTAGCCGCCAGAAAACTTCTGTAAAAAACCGAGACCATTTTCCGACTCAGAACGACGAGGCGGACGCGCTGATATGTGTTTCCCAGCACACGGACTTACGGTTCTCTTAATTGGCTAGGGTTAGGGTTAGTTTTCAACGCGCGATAGCTCTTGAACGATACGTCCGTCAGACAAGTAATTGACGTTGGCGTTTCCAGCTTTCCGAGGCCTACGATCTGATATGTCCGCCATTGTCGTGCGACCCCCGTAGCCCCTAACCCTAACCCTAGATAACCCTAGTTTTACCTGATCGAAAGGCTTATAGGGTTACCGATGCTAAGAATGTGTTTTTGGTTGAAATGCTAAACTTAAAATTGAGTACCAGAAGCGAGCCACATATCATCGCGTTCGTCTTATCGATGGCTACGCGTGGACGTGACTAACTTTTATTTCTGACCTTTGTGGGAGGAGCTATCGCACTTTAAAGGCTAACCCTAGGGTTAGGAACCGTGCGACCGTGTGCGGAGAGACACATATCCAAATGTCCGTCTCGACAAGCTATATAACATACTAAAAGATGGGACCGTGTCGACCTTTGTGGGAGGAGCTATCGCACTTTAAAGGCTAACCCTAGGGTTAGGAACCGTGCGACCGTGTGCGGAGAGACACATATCCAAATGTCCGTCTCGACAAGCTATATAACATACTAAAAGATGGGACCGTGTCGACCTTTGTGGGAGGAGCTATCGCACTTTAAAGGCTAACCCTAGGGTTAGGAACCGTGCGACCGTGTGCGGAGAGACACATATCCAAATGTCCGTCTCGACAAGCTATATAACATACTAAAAGATGGGACCGTGTCGACCTTTGTGGGAGGAGCTATCGCACTTTAAAGGGTTAGGGTTAGGGTTAGGGTTAGGCAATGGGGGTTCGCAAGATTACCGGTAATCTTACCGATAAGACCCAGGAGCCTCTGAACGTCCAGGACACAAGTATGAGACATCTAAAATTCCGTAATGGCGACCCGATTCGGAATCTGTTGTCCTCATTGATTTCTGAGCTTCCTAGCGGCAACAGCGCCACCATTTGTCTGCCATTAAAATTGCACAAAAAAATTCAAAAAAAAAAAAACTTTTGCCTACGTACTAAGTAGGCCACTGCGAATCTTTTTCCCTCTTGAGAGTTTTGTCTAAAATGTCCAGAAGGGGGCGCAACAGCGAACCCGGAAGTGTTTTGACACTTGTGTTATTTTCAAGATTTAGGGTTAGGTAATGGGGGTTCTACCGATAAGACTCAGGAGCCTCTGAGAGTCCAAAACACAAGTATGAGACATCAAAAATTCCGTAATGGCGACCCGATTCGGAATCTGTTGTCCTCATTGATTTCTGAGCTTCCTAGCGGCAACAGCGCCACCATTTGTCTGCCATTGAAATTGCACAAAAGAATTCAAAAAAAAAAAAACTTTTGCCTACGTACTAAGTAGGCCACTGCGAATCTTTTTCCCTCTTGAGAGTTTTGTCTAAAATGTCCAGAAGGGGGCGCAAAGCGAACCCGGAAGTGTTTTGACACTAAGAATGTGTTTTTGGTTGAAATGCTAAACTTAAAATTGAGTACCAGAAGCGAGCCACATATCATCGCGTTCGTCTTATCGATGGCTACGCGTGGACGTGACTAACTTTTATTTCTGACCTTTGTGGGAGGAGCTATCGCACTTTAAAGGCTAACCCTAGGGTTAGGAACCGTGCGACCGTGTGCGGAGAGACACATATCCAAATGTCCGTCTCGACAAGCTATATAACATACTAAAAGATGGGACCGTGTCGACCTTTGTGGGAGGAGCTATCGCACTTTAAAGGCTAACCCTAGGGTTAGGAACCGTGCGACCGTGTGCGGAGAGACACATATCCAAATGTCCGTCTCGACAAGCTATATAACATACTAAAAGATGGGACCGTGTCGACCTTTGTGGGAGGAGCTATCGCACTTTAAAGGCTAACCCTAGGGTTAGGAACCGTGCGACCGTGTGCGGAGAGACACATATCCAAATGTCCGTCTCGACAAGCTATATAACATACTAAAAGATGGGACCGTGTCGACCTTTGTGGGAGGAGCTATCGCACTTTAAAGGGTTAGGGTTAGGGTTAGGGTTAGGGCAATGGGGGTTCGCAAGATTACCGGTAATCTTACCGATAAGACCCAGGAGCCTCTGAACGTCCAGGACACAAGTATGAGACATCTAAAATTCCGTAATGGCGACCCGATTCGGAATCTGTTGTCCTCATTGATTTCTGAGCTTCCTAGCGGCAACAGCGCCACCATTTGTCTGCCATTAAAATTGCACAAAAAAATTCAAAAAAAAAAAAACTTTTGCCTACGTACTAAGTAGGCCACTGCGAATCTTTTTCCCTCTTGAGAGTTTTGTCTAAAATGTCCAGAAGGGGGCGCAACAGCGAACCCGGAAGTGTTTTGACACTTGTGTTATTTTCAAGATTTAGGGTTAGGTAATGGGGGTTCTACCGATAAGACTCAGGAGCCTCTGAGAGTCCAAAACACAAGTATGAGACATCAAAAATTCCGTAATGGCGACCCGATTCGGAATCTGTTGTCCTCATTGATTTCTGAGCTTCCTAGCGGCAACAGCGCCACCATTTGTCTGCCATTGAAATTGCACAAAAAAATTCAAAAAAAAAAAAACTTTTGCCTACGTACTAAGTAGGCCACTGCGAATCTTTTTCCCTCTTGAGAGTTTTGTCTAAAATGTCCAGAAGGGGGCGCAAAGCGAACCCGGAAGTGTTTTGACACTAAGAATGTGTTTTTGGTTGAAATGCTAAACTTAAAATTGAGTACCAGAAGCGAGCCACATATCATCGCGTTCGTCTTATCGATGGCTACGCGTGGACGTGACTAACTTTTATTTCTGACCTTTGTGGGAGGAGCTATCGCACTTTAAAGGCTAACCCTAGGGTTAGGAACCGTGCGACCGTGTGCGGAGAGACACATATCCAAATGTCCGTCTCGACAAGCTATATAACATACTAAAAGATGGGACCGTGTCGACCTTTGTGGGAGGAGCTATCGCACTTTAAAGGCTAACCCTAGGGTTAGGAACCGTGCGACCGTGTGCGGAGAGACACATATCCAAATGTCCGTCTCGACAAGCTATATAACATACTAAAAGATGGGACCGTGTCGACCTTTGTGGGAGGAGCTATCGCACTTTAAAGGCTAACCCTAGGGTTAGGAACCGTGCGACCGTGTGCGGAGAGACACATATCCAAATGTCCGTCTCGACAAGCTATATAACATACTAAAAGATGGGACCGTGTCGACCTTTGTGGGAGGAGCTATCGCACTTTAAAGGGTTAGGGTTAGGGTTAGGGTTAGGGCAATGGGGGTTCGCAAGATTACCGGTAATCTTACCGATAAGACCCAGGAGCCTCTGAACGTCCAGGACACAAGTATGAGACATCTAAAATTCCGTAATGGCGACCCGATTCGGAATCTGTTGTCCTCATTGATTTCTGAGCTTCCTAGCGGCAACAGCGCCACCATTTGTCTGCCATTAAAATTGCACAAAAAAATTCAAAAAAAAAAAAACTTTTGCCTACGTACTAAGTAGGCCACTGCGAATCTTTTTCCCTCTTGAGAGTTTTGTCTAAAATGTCCAGAAGGGGGCGCAACAGCGAACCCGGAAGTGTTTTGACACTTGTGTTATTTTCAAGATTTAGGGTTAGGTAATGGGGGTTCTACCGATAAGACTCAGGAGCCTCTGAGAGTCCAAAACACAAGTATGAGACATCAAAAATTCCGTAATGGCGACCCGATTCGGAATCTGTTGTCCTCATTGATTTCTGAGCTTCCTAGCGGCAACAGCGCCACCATTTGTCTGCCATTGAAATTGCACAAAAAAATTCAAAAAAAAAAAAACTTTTGCCTACGTACTAAGTAGGCCACTGCGAATCTTTTTCCCTCTTGAGAGTTTTGTCTAAAATGTCCAGAAGGGGGCGCAAAGCGAACCCGGAAGTGTTTTGACACTAAGAATGTGTTTTTGGTTGAAATGCTAAACTTAAAATTGAGTACCAGAAGCGAGCCACATATCATCGCGTTCGTCTTATCGATGGCTACGCGTGGACGTGACTAACTTTTATTTCTGACCTTTGTGGGAGGAGCTATCGCACTTTAAAGGCTAACCCTAGGGTTAGGAACCGTGCGACCGTGTGCGGAGAGACACATATCCAAATGTCCGTCTCGACAAGCTATATAACATACTAAAAGATGGGACCGTGTCGACCTTTGTGGGAGGAGCTATCGCACTTTAAAGGCTAACCCTAGGGTTAGGAACCGTGCGACCGTGTGCGGAGAGACACATATCCAAATGTCCGTCTCGACAAGCTATATAACATACTAAAAGATGGGACCGTGTCGACCTTTGTGGGAGGAGCTATCGCACTTTAAAGGCTAACCCTAGGGTTAGGAACCGTGCGACCGTGTGCGGAGAGACACATATCCAAATGTCCGTCTCGACAAGCTATATAACATACTAAAAGATGGGACCGTGTCGACCTTTGTGGGAGGAGCTATCGCACTTTAAAGGGTTAGGGTTAGGGTTAGGGTTAGGGCAATTAGTCCTTGGGCCGGACGAGATATCGGTACCGAAAAGGCGGCAAAGTTTAGTTGTGATTTTTTTATTCCTATACATCCCTAGATTAGGTTTTGATATGATAGACCTTGCTGACTGGTAGCTTTTTAGTGGTTATCACCTCAAACCCCCCTTTTTGGTATATGGCTCTGGCGAAATTGTGTAAAGGCATACATTAATTCACTAAAATTACAAAAATCGACTTGGTAGTCTAAAATTTGTCATGTAGTATCTTGACACTTAGGGGTAAGTAGCAGAATAGGATTTTGGGGCTATCTACCATTGTATTCTTAAATATGACCTTCATCATCCTCAGAAACACAAAAATATACACTGTCCGTTTAACAAATAACAACAAAGATGGTTATTTTCCAGCACATTAGGGTGAATATAACTGCCTCACTTGTATATAGAAAACTTCCCATATCCTTAAGCTTCAATTTAAGCCCAAGATGACCTCTCTATCTTGAAGATTACTCTTTCTGTGGCCAAAATGCTGCACTATACCTCAAATCGGAGACATTTTCATTATCAGTCCTAGAATGTAACAATAGGTTCACATGTTCTGCAACTACTGCTGTCTGAAGTTAGAAACATGAATACTACAGCAGGAACACAAATGCCTTTTATTATATTTATATTTATTTATTATATTATATGCACATAATAGCTTGTTTCAGTACATAGCCTATCAATAGTCACCCAAATCAATGTGCACCCAAATGTTAATAGAAAATAGAAAAGAAAAATAGAAATGTTGAATGGGAGAAGAGGTAGAAACCTGATTGTGTCCACCTTGATGCATTAATATAATTCAACCATCATCACTCCATGTCACCCTCAAAAAATATATGTGAAACCACAAGCCGACTATGGTCCTGCATGGTTCTCTAATAGGCACACTGGTGTAAGGGTGATATAGCCTACAACCAGCAAACCCCTTCGTACAGTATACAATTCTTTCATGGTCCTTCGGACCGGAGTCCCCCTCCCCAGCTCCACCAGCACCATCGGCGCAGCAGCGACCATGGGCCCCAGCCCCCCAGCAGCCATGGCCCTCAGCCCCCCAGCAGCCATGGCCGTACTGTACTGTACATTATGTGTCGCATGTCGTTATAGGTGAGCCGTACTGTACTGTACATTATGTGTCGCATGACGTTATAGGTGAGCCGTACTGTACTGTACATTATGTGTTGCATGTCGTTATAGGTGAGCCGTACTGTACATTATGTGTCGCATGTCGTTATAGGTGAGCCGTACTGTACTGTACATTATGTGTCGCATGTCGTTATAGGTGAGCCGTACTGTACTGTACATTATGTGTTGCATGTCGTTAAGGTGAGCCGTACTGTACAGTACATTATGTGTCGCATGTCGTTATGTTGTCCAGCATTCACAGCATGTCAGGGCCCTCAGCTCCACAGCAGCAGCCATGGCCCCCACTCCCCCAGCTCCCCAGCAGCAGCCATGGCCCCCACTCCCCAGCAGCCATGGCCCCCACTCCCCCAGCTCCCAGCAGCAGCCATGGCCCCCAGCTCCCCAGCAGCCATGGCCCCCACTCCCCCAGCAGCCATGGACCCCACTCCCCCAGCTCCCAGCAGCAGCCATGGCCCTCAGCTCCCCCAGCAGCCATGGCCCCCACTCCCCCAGCTCCCAGCAGCAGCCATGGCCCTCAGCTCCCCAGCAGCCATGGCCCCCACTCCCCCAGCTCCCAGCAGCAGCCATGGCCCTCAGCTCCCCAGCAGCCATGGCCCCCACTCCCCCAGCTCCAAGCAGCAGCCATGGCCCCCAGCTCCCCAGCAGCCATGGCCCCCACTCCCCCAGCAGCCATGGCCCCCAGCTCCCCAGCAGCCATGCCCCCCACTCCCCCAGCTCCCCAGCAGCAGCCATGGCCCCCAGCTCCCCAGCAGCCATTTCAGGGCTCTATAGGGTCCAGCGTTCACAGCATGTCAGAGCTCTATAGGGTCCAGCATTCAATGCATTTCAGGGCTCTATAGGGTCCAGCATTCACAGCATGTCAGGGCTCTATAGGGTCCAGCAGTCACAGCATTTCAGGGTTTCTATAGGGTCCAGCATTCACTGCATGTCAGGGCTCTATAGGGTCCAGCACTTTCGTCATGTAGGTCTATAGGGCTCTGAAATAGCATTCAGGGCTCTATAGGATTCAATTAAATAGGTATCAATTCAAGCCTTACATAGGAGCATGTCTGGGCTCTATAGGGTCCAGCATTCACAGCATGTCAGGGTCCTCAGCTCCCCAACAGCAGCCATGGCCCCCAGCTCCCCATCAGCCATGGCCCCCACTCCCACAGCTCCCAGCAGCAGCCATGGCCCCCAGCCCCCCCTAGCAGCCATGGCCCCCACTCCCCCAGCTCCCCAGCAGCAGCTGAGGGCCATGGCTGCTGGGGGGCTGGGGCCCATGGTCGCTGCTGCGCCGATGGTGGCGGTGGAGCTGGGGAGGGGGACTCCGGTCCATCTCTGATGGCAGGGTGATCCGTGCTCGAAGGACCATGAAAGAATTGTATACTGTACGAAGGGGTTTGCTGGTTGTAGGCTATATCACCCTTACACCAGTGTGCCTATTAGAGAACCATGCAGGACCATAGTCGGCTTGTGGCTTCACATATATTTATTGAGGGTGACATGGAGTGATGATGGTTGAATTATATTAATGCATCAAGGTGGACACAATCAGGTTTCTACCTCTTCTCCTATTCAACATTTTTATTTTATTTTTTTATATTTTCTATTAACATTTGGGTGCACATTGATTTGGGTGACTATATTGATAGGCTATGTACTGAAACAAGCTATTATGTGCATATAATATAATAAATAAATATAAATATAATAAAAGGCATTTGTGTTCCTGCTGTAGTATTCATGTTTCTAACTTCAGACAGCAGTAGTTGCAGAACATGTGAACCTATTGTTACATTCTAGGACTCTGGAAGGCTATAGTGACTGATAATGAAAATGTCTCCGATTTGAGGTATAGTGCAGCATTTTGGCCACAGAAAGAGTAATCTTCAAGATAGAGAGGTCATCTTGGGCTTAAATTGAAGCTTAAGGATATGGGAAGTTTTCTATATACAAGTGAGGCAGTTATATTCACCCTAATGTGCTGGAAAATAACCATCTTTGTTGTTATTTGTTAAACGGACAGTGTATATTTTTGTGTTTCTGAGGATGATGTAGGTCATATTTAAGAATACAATGGTAGATAGCCCCAAAATCCTATTCTGATACTTACCCCTATGTGTCAGGATACTCCATGCCAAATTTCACACTTCCATGTGTATTTATGTAATTTTAGTGAATTTTTATTTGCCTTTACACAATTTCGCCAGAGCCATATACCAAAAAGGGGGGTTTGAGGTGATAACCCCTAAAAAGCTACCAGTCAGCAAGGTCTATCATATCAAAACCTGATCTAGGGATGTATAGGAATAAAAAAATCACAACTAAACTTTGCCGCCTCTCCGGTACCGACATGTCATATCTGGGCACTTGGCCCAAGGACTAAATGGGGGTTCGCAAGATTACCGGTAATCTTACCGATAAGACCCAGGAGCCTCTGAACGTCCAGGACACAAGTATGAGACATCTAAAATTCCGTAATGGCGACCCGATTCGGAATCTGTTGTCCTCATTGATTTCTGAGCTTCCTAGCGGCAACAGCGTCACCATTTGTCTGCCATTAAAATTGCACAAAAAAATTCAAAAAAAAAAAAACTTTTGCCTACGTACTAAGTAGGCCACTGCGAATCTTTTTCCCTCTTGAGAGTTTTGTCTAAAATGTCCAGAAGGGGGCGCAACAGCGAACCCGGAAGTGTTTTGACACTTGTGTTATTTTCAAGATTTAGGGTTAGGTAATGGGGGTTCTACCGATAAGACTCAGGAGCCTCTGAGAGTCCAAAACACAAGTATGAGACATCAAAAATTCCGTAATGGCGACCCGATTCGGAATCTGTTGTCCTCATTGATTTCTGAGCTTCCTAGCGGCAACAGCGCCACCATTTGTCTGCCATTGAAATTGCACAAAAAAATTCAAAAAAAAAAAAACTTTTGCCTACGTACTAAGTAGGCCACTGCGAATCTTTTTCCCTCTTGAGAGTTTTGTCTAAAATGTCCAGAAGGGGGCGCAAAGCGAACCCGGAAGTGTTTTGACACTTGTGTTTTTTTCCAGATTTTTTTTTTTTTTTTTTAGGGTTAGGCTTAGTGTATACAAGTCTGCGGGTTAGGTTTAGGGTGAGGGTTTGAGATAGGTAGTAGTTGTAGTACTAAGACTGGTTAGGGTTAGTGTATACAAGTCTGCGGGTTAGGTTCAGGGTGAGGGTTTGAGATAGGTTGTAGTTGTAGTACTAAGACAAGTCTAAGTCCACATCAAGAAGGTTTTTTTTTTTTTTTTTTTTGGTTTAGTTTCTTTTTTTTTTTTCTTTTTTTTTGATTTTTTTTTTTTTTTTTTGAATTTTTTTTCTTTTTTTTTCTTTTTTTCTTTTTTTTTTTAATTTTTTTTCTTTTTTTGCATGTTTCAAGTGATTTGGGATCGACTGGTAATAGTCCCCAGTGCACTTATTTTGGTGTCCCCAAGCTCTGGGACTTAGTAAAATTTACCCCAGACCTTAGGAGTGTCGTAGAGCGACGGGACCAATTCCATTAAATCCGGCATGAAAAAGTGATTCAGAAAATGTGTTGTTTGAAAAAAAATAATAATAATTGAGCTCTAGGGGCTGAAAAAACGTGTCTCTTTTGATTTGGCGGAGAGTTAGCAGTGTCGGAGAGCTACGAAACCACTTCCATCGGATTCGGGACGCTTCAAACATTTAGAAACAGTCTTGTTTGTGAAGACAGCAATTTTTTTGAATATCTTATTGAATTTTAAAGCTGCAAGGCCGCAAAATAAAGCCTAAAATGTCAACGCTTGACCTTTGGGTCTTCGGAGTGTCTTTGAGCGTCGGGAGTTGGCTCCCTAGACTCACTTTTTCCCGCTGAATACAGCCGTGGTGGTCTCGTGTCTCTACGATGTCGGGAAGTGGGTGTAATAGCCACTTAGCCGCCAGAAAACTTCTGTAAAAAACCGAGACCATTTTCCGACTCAGAACGACGAGGCGGACGCGCTGATATGTGTTTCCCAGCACACGGACTTACGGTTCTCTTAATTGGCTAGGGTTAGGGTTAGTTTTCAACGCGCGATAGCTCTTGAACGATACGTCCGTCAGACAAGTAATTGACGTTGGCGTTTCCAGCTTTCCGAGGCCTACGATCTGATATGTCCGCCATTGTCGTGCGACCCCCGTAGCCCCTAACCCTAACCCTAGATAACCCTAGTTTTACCTGATCGAAAGGCTTATAGGGTTACCGATGCTAAGAATGTGTTTTTGGTTGAAATGCTAAACTTAAAATTGAGTACCAGAAGCGAGCCACATATCATCGCGTTCGTCTTATCGATGGCTACGCGTGGACGTGACTAACTTTTATTTCTGACCTTTGTGGGAGGAGCTATCGCACTTTAAAGGCTAACCCTAGGGTTAGGAACCGTGCGACCGTGTGCGGAGAGACACATATCCAAATGTCCGTCTCGACAAGCTATATAACATACTAAAAGATGGGACCGTGTCGACCTTTGTGGGAGGAGCTATCGCACTTTAAAGGCTAACCCTAGGGTTAGGAACCGTGCGACCGTGTGCGGAGAGACACATATCCAAATGTCCGTCTCGACAAGCTATATAACATACTAAAAGATGGGACCGTGTCGACCTTTGTGGGAGGAGCTATCGCACTTTAAAGGCTAACCCTAGGGTTAGGAACCGTGCGACCGTGTGCGGAGAGACACATATCCAAATGTCCGTCTCGACAAGCTATATAACATACTAAAAGATGGGACCGTGTCGACCTTTGTGGGAGGAGCTATCGCACTTTAAAGGGTTAGGGTTAGGGTTAGGGTTAGGCAATGGGGGTTCGCAAGATTACCGGTAATCTTACCGATAAGACCCAGGAGCCTCTGAACGTCCAGGACACAAGTATGAGACATCTAAAATTCCGTAATGGCGACCCGATTCGGAATCTGTTGTCCTCATTGATTTCTGAGCTTCCTAGCGGCAACAGCGCCACCATTTGTCTGCCATTAAAATTGCACAAAAAAATTCAAAAAAAAAAAAACTTTTGCCTACGTACTAAGTAGGCCACTGCGAATCTTTTTCCCTCTTGAGAGTTTTGTCTAAAATGTCCAGAAGGGGGCGCAACAGCGAACCCGGAAGTGTTTTGACACTTGTGTTATTTTCAAGATTTAGGGTTAGGTAATGGGGGTTCTACCGATAAGACTCAGGAGCCTCTGAGAGTCCAAAACACAAGTATGAGACATCAAAAATTCCGTAATGGCGACCCGATTCGGAATCTGTTGTCCTCATTGATTTCTGAGCTTCCTAGCGGCAACAGCGCCACCATTTGTCTGCCATTGAAATTGCACAAAAGAATTCAAAAAAAAAAAAACTTTTGCCTACGTACTAAGTAGGCCACTGCGAATCTTTTTCCCTCTTGAGAGTTTTGTCTAAAATGTCCAGAAGGGGGCGCAAAGCGAACCCGGAAGTGTTTTGACACTAAGAATGTGTTTTTGGTTGAAATGCTAAACTTAAAATTGAGTACCAGAAGCGAGCCACATATCATCGCGTTCGTCTTATCGATGGCTACGCGTGGACGTGACTAACTTTTATTTCTGACCTTTGTGGGAGGAGCTATCGCACTTTAAAGGCTAACCCTAGGGTTAGGAACCGTGCGACCGTGTGCGGAGAGACACATATCCAAATGTCCGTCTCGACAAGCTATATAACATACTAAAAGATGGGACCGTGTCGACCTTTGTGGGAGGAGCTATCGCACTTTAAAGGCTAACCCTAGGGTTAGGAACCGTGCGACCGTGTGCGGAGAGACACATATCCAAATGTCCGTCTCGACAAGCTATATAACATACTAAAAGATGGGACCGTGTCGACCTTTGTGGGAGGAGCTATCGCACTTTAAAGGCTAACCCTAGGGTTAGGAACCGTGCGACCGTGTGCGGAGAGACACATATCCAAATGTCCGTCTCGACAAGCTATATAACATACTAAAAGATGGGACCGTGTCGACCTTTGTGGGAGGAGCTATCGCACTTTAAAGGGTTAGGGTTAGGGTTAGGGTTAGGGCAATGGGGGTTCGCAAGATTACCGGTAATCTTACCGATAAGACCCAGGAGCCTCTGAACGTCCAGGACACAAGTATGAGACATCTAAAATTCCGTAATGGCGACCCGATTCGGAATCTGTTGTCCTCATTGATTTCTGAGCTTCCTAGCGGCAACAGCGCCACCATTTGTCTGCCATTAAAATTGCACAAAAAAATTCAAAAAAAAAAAAACTTTTGCCTACGTACTAAGTAGGCCACTGCGAATCTTTTTCCCTCTTGAGAGTTTTGTCTAAAATGTCCAGAAGGGGGCGCAACAGCGAACCCGGAAGTGTTTTGACACTTGTGTTATTTTCAAGATTTAGGGTTAGGTAATGGGGGTTCTACCGATAAGACTCAGGAGCCTCTGAGAGTCCAAAACACAAGTATGAGACATCAAAAATTCCGTAATGGCGACCCGATTCGGAATCTGTTGTCCTCATTGATTTCTGAGCTTCCTAGCGGCAACAGCGCCACCATTTGTCTGCCATTGAAATTGCACAAAAAAATTCAAAAAAAAAAAAACTTTTGCCTACGTACTAAGTAGGCCACTGCGAATCTTTTTCCCTCTTGAGAGTTTTGTCTAAAATGTCCAGAAGGGGGCGCAAAGCGAACCCGGAAGTGTTTTGACACTAAGAATGTGTTTTTGGTTGAAATGCTAAACTTAAAATTGAGTACCAGAAGCGAGCCACATATCATCGCGTTCGTCTTATCGATGGCTACGCGTGGACGTGACTAACTTTTATTTCTGACCTTTGTGGGAGGAGCTATCGCACTTTAAAGGCTAACCCTAGGGTTAGGAACCGTGCGACCGTGTGCGGAGAGACACATATCCAAATGTCCGTCTCGACAAGCTATATAACATACTAAAAGATGGGACCGTGTCGACCTTTGTGGGAGGAGCTATCGCACTTTAAAGGCTAACCCTAGGGTTAGGAACCGTGCGACCGTGTGCGGAGAGACACATATCCAAATGTCCGTCTCGACAAGCTATATAACATACTAAAAGATGGGACCGTGTCGACCTTTGTGGGAGGAGCTATCGCACTTTAAAGGCTAACCCTAGGGTTAGGAACCGTGCGACCGTGTGCGGAGAGACACATATCCAAATGTCCGTCTCGACAAGCTATATAACATACTAAAAGATGGGACCGTGTCGACCTTTGTGGGAGGAGCTATCGCACTTTAAAGGGTTAGGGTTAGGGTTAGGGTTAGGGCAATGGGGGTTCGCAAGATTACCGGTAATCTTACCGATAAGACCCAGGAGCCTCTGAACGTCCAGGACACAAGTATGAGACATCTAAAATTCCGTAATGGCGACCCGATTCGGAATCTGTTGTCCTCATTGATTTCTGAGCTTCCTAGCGGCAACAGCGCCACCATTTGTCTGCCATTAAAATTGCACAAAAAAATTCAAAAAAAAAAAAACTTTTGCCTACGTACTAAGTAGGCCACTGCGAATCTTTTTCCCTCTTGAGAGTTTTGTCTAAAATGTCCAGAAGGGGGCGCAACAGCGAACCCGGAAGTGTTTTGACACTTGTGTTATTTTCAAGATTTAGGGTTAGGTAATGGGGGTTCTACCGATAAGACTCAGGAGCCTCTGAGAGTCCAAAACACAAGTATGAGACATCAAAAATTCCGTAATGGCGACCCGATTCGGAATCTGTTGTCCTCATTGATTTCTGAGCTTCCTAGCGGCAACAGCGCCACCATTTGTCTGCCATTGAAATTGCACAAAAAAATTCAAAAAAAAAAAAACTTTTGCCTACGTACTAAGTAGGCCACTGCGAATCTTTTTCCCTCTTGAGAGTTTTGTCTAAAATGTCCAGAAGGGGGCGCAAAGCGAACCCGGAAGTGTTTTGACACTAAGAATGTGTTTTTGGTTGAAATGCTAAACTTAAAATTGAGTACCAGAAGCGAGCCACATATCATCGCGTTCGTCTTATCGATGGCTACGCGTGGACGTGACTAACTTTTATTTCTGACCTTTGTGGGAGGAGCTATCGCACTTTAAAGGCTAACCCTAGGGTTAGGAACCGTGCGACCGTGTGCGGAGAGACACATATCCAAATGTCCGTCTCGACAAGCTATATAACATACTAAAAGATGGGACCGTGTCGACCTTTGTGGGAGGAGCTATCGCACTTTAAAGGCTAACCCTAGGGTTAGGAACCGTGCGACCGTGTGCGGAGAGACACATATCCAAATGTCCGTCTCGACAAGCTATATAACATACTAAAAGATGGGACCGTGTCGACCTTTGTGGGAGGAGCTATCGCACTTTAAAGGCTAACCCTAGGGTTAGGAACCGTGCGACCGTGTGCGGAGAGACACATATCCAAATGTCCGTCTCGACAAGCTATATAACATACTAAAAGATGGGACCGTGTCGACCTTTGTGGGAGGAGCTATCGCACTTTAAAGGGTTAGGGTTAGGGTTAGGGTTAGGGCAATGGGGGTTCGCAAGATTACCGGTAATCTTACCGATAAGACCCAGGAGCCTCTGAACGTCCAGGACACAAGTATGAGACATCTAAAATTCCGTAATGGCGACCCGATTCGGAATCTGTTGTCCTCATTGATTTCTGAGCTTCCTAGCGGCAACAGCGCCACCATTTGTCTGCCATTAAAATTGCACAAAAAAATTCAAAAAAAAAAAAACTTTTGCCTACGTACTAAGTAGGCCACTGCGAATCTTTTTCCCTCTTGAGAGTTTTGTCTAAAATGTCCAGAAGGGGGCGCAACAGCGAACCCGGAAGTGTTTTGACACTTGTGTTATTTTCAAGATTTAGGGTTAGGTAATGGGGGTTCTACCGATAAGACTCAGGAGCCTCTGAGAGTCCAAAACACAAGTATGAGACATCAAAAATTCCGTAATGGCGACCCGATTCGGAATCTGTTGTCCTCATTGATTTCTGAGCTTCCTAGCGGCAACAGCGCCACCATTTGTCTGCCATTGAAATTGCACAAAAAAATTCAAAAAAAAAAAAACTTTTGCCTACGTACTAAGTAGGCCACTGCGAATCTTTTTCCCTCTTGAGAGTTTTGTCTAAAATGTCCAGAAGGGGGCGCAAAGCGAACCCGGAAGTGTTTTGACACTAAGAATGTGTTTTTGGTTGAAATGCTAAACTTAAAATTGAGTACCAGAAGCGAGCCACATATCATCGCGTTCGTCTTATCGATGGCTACGCGTGGACGTGACTAACTTTTATTTCTGACCTTTGTGGGAGGAGCTATCGCACTTTAAAGGCTAACCCTAGGGTTAGGAACCGTGCGACCGTGTGCGGAGAGACACATATCCAAATGTCCGTCTCGACAAGCTATATAACATACTAAAAGATGGGACCGTGTCGACCTTTGTGGGAGGAGCTATCGCACTTTAAAGGCTAACCCTAGGGTTAGGAACCGTGCGACCGTGTGCGGAGAGACACATATCCAAATGTCCGTCTCGACAAGCTATATAACATACTAAAAGATGGGACCGTGTCGACCTTTGTGGGAGGAGCTATCGCACTTTAAAGGCTAACCCTAGGGTTAGGAACCGTGCGACCGTGTGCGGAGAGACACATATCCAAATGTCCGTCTCGACAAGCTATATAACATACTAAAAGATGGGACCGTGTCGACCTTTGTGGGAGGAGCTATCGCACTTTAAAGGGTTAGGGTTAGGGTTAGGGTTAGGCAATGGGGGTTCGCAAGATTACCGGTAATCTTACCGATAAGACCCAGGAGCCTCTGAACGTCCAGGACACAAGTATGAGACATCTAAAATTCCGTAATGGCGACCCGATTCGGAATCTGTTGTCCTCATTGATTTCTGAGCTTCCTAGCGGCAACAGCGCCACCATTTGTCTGCCATTAAAATTGCACAAAAAAATTCAAAAAAAAAAAAACTTTTGCCTACGTACTAAGTAGGCCACTGCGAATCTTTTTCCCTCTTGAGAGTTTTGTCTAAAATGTCCAGAAGGGGGCGCAACAGCGAACCCGGAAGTGTTTTGACACTTGTGTTATTTTCAAGATTTAGGGTTAGGTAATGGGGGTTCTACCGATAAGACTCAGGAGCCTCTGAGAGTCCAAAACACAAGTATGAGACATCAAAAATTCCGTAATGGCGACCCGATTCGGAATCTGTTGTCCTCATTGATTTCTGAGCTTCCTAGCGGCAACAGCGCCACCATTTGTCTGCCATTGAAATTGCACAAAAAAATTCAAAAAAAAAAAAACTTTTGCCTACGTACTAAGTAGGCCACTGCGAATCTTTTTCCCTCTTGAGAGTTTTGTCTAAAATGTCCAGAAGGGGGCGCAAAGCGAACCCGGAAGTGTTTTGACACTAAGAATGTGTTTTTGGTTGAAATGCTAAACTTAAAATTGAGTACCAGAAGCGAGCCACATATCATCGCGTTCGTCTTATCGATGGCTACGCGTGGACGTGACTAACTTTTATTTCTGACCTTTGTGGGAGGAGCTATCGCACTTTAAAGGCTAACCCTAGGGTTAGGAACCGTGCGACCGTGTGCGGAGAGACACATATCCAAATGTCCGTCTCGACAAGCTATATAACATACTAAAAGATGGGACCGTGTCGACCTTTGTGGGAGGAGCTATCGCACTTTAAAGGCTAACCCTAGGGTTAGGAACCGTGCGACCGTGTGCGGAGAGACACATATCCAAATGTCCGTCTCGACAAGCTATATAACATACTAAAAGATGGGACCGTGTCGACCTTTGTGGGAGGAGCTATCGCACTTTAAAGGCTAACCCTAGGGTTAGGAACCGTGCGACCGTGTGCGGAGAGACACATATCCAAATGTCCGTCTCGACAAGCTATATAACATACTAAAAGATGGGACCGTGTCGACCTTTGTGGGAGGAGCTATCGCACTTTAAAGGGTTAGGGTTAGGGTTAGGGTTAGGCAATGGGGGTTCGCAAGATTACCGGTAATCTTACCGATAAGACCCAGGAGCCTCTGAACGTCCAGGACACAAGTATGAGACATCTAAAATTCCGTAATGGCGACCCGATTCGGAATCTGTTGTCCTCATTGATTTCTGAGCTTCCTAGCGGCAACAGCGCCACCATTTGTCTGCCATTAAAATTGCACAAAAAAATTCAAAAAAAAAAAAACTTTTGCCTACGTACTAAGTAGGCCACTGCGAATCTTTTTCCCTCTTGAGAGTTTTGTCTAAAATGTCCAGAAGGGGGCGCAACAGCGAACCCGGAAGTGTTTTGACACTTGTGTTATTTTCAAGATTTAGGGTTAGGTAATGGGGGTTCTACCGATAAGACTCAGGAGCCTCTGAGAGTCCAAAACACAAGTATGAGACATCAAAAATTCCGTAATGGCGACCCGATTCGGAATCTGTTGTCCTCATTGATTTCTGAGCTTCCTAGCGGCAACAGCGCCACCATTTGTCTGCCATTGAAATTGCACAAAAAAATTAAAAAAAAAAAAAACTTTTGCCTACGTACTAAGTAGGCCACTGCGAATCTTTTTCCCTCTTGAGAGTTTTGTCTAAAATGTCCAGAAGGGGGCGCAAAGCGAACCCGGAAGTGTTTTGACACTAAGAATGTGTTTTTGGTTGAAATGCTAAACTTAAAATTGAGTACCAGAAGCGAGCCACATATCATCGCGTTCGTCTTATCGATGGCTACGCGTGGACGTGACTAACTTTTATTTCTGACCTTTGTGGGAGGAGCTATCGCACTTTAAAGGCTAACCCTAGGGTTAGGAACCGTGCGACCGTGTGCGGAGAGACACATATCCAAATGTCCGTCTCGACAAGCTATATAACATACTAAAAGATGGGACCGTGTCGACCTTTGTGGGAGGAGCTATCGCACTTTAAAGGCTAACCCTAGGGTTAGGAACCGTGCGACCGTGTGCGGAGAGACACATATCCAAATGTCCGTCTCGACAAGCTATATAACATACTAAAAGATGGGACCGTGTCGACCTTTGTGGGAGGAGCTATCGCACTTTAAAGGCTAACCCTAGGGTTAGGAACCGTGCGACCGTGTGCGGAGAGACACATATCCAAATGTCCGTCTCGACAAGCTATATAACATACTAAAAGATGGGACCGTGTCGACCTTTGTGGGAGGAGCTATCGCACTTTAAAGGGTTAGGGTTAGGGTTAGGGTTAGGCAATGGGGGTTCGCAAGATTACCGGTAATCTTACCGATAAGACCCAGGAGCCTCTGAACGTCCAGGACACAAGTATGAGACATCTAAAATTCCGTAATGGCGACCCGATTCGGAATCTGTTGTCCTCATTGATTTCTGAGCTTCCTAGCGGCAACAGCGCCACCATTTGTCTGCCATTAAAATTGCACAAAAAAATTCAAAAAAAAAAAAACTTTTGCCTACGTACTAAGTAGGCCACTGCGAATCTTTTTCCCTCTTGAGAGTTTTGTCTAAAATGTCCAGAAGGGGGCGCAACAGCGAACCCGGAAGTGTTTTGACACTTGTGTTATTTTCAAGATTTAGGGTTAGGTAATGGGGGTTCTACCGATAAGACTCAGGAGCCTCTGAGAGTCCAAAACACAAGTATGAGACATCAAAAATTCCGTAATGGCGACCCGATTCGGAATCTGTTGTCCTCATTGATTTCTGAGCTTCCTAGCGGCAACAGCGCCACCATTTGTCTGCCATTGAAATTGCACAAAAAAATTAAAAAAAAAAAAAACTTTTGCCTACGTACTAAGTAGGCCACTGCGAATCTTTTTCCCTCTTGAGAGTTTTGTCTAAAATGTCCAGAAGGGGGCGCAAAGCGAACCCGGAAGTGTTTTGACACTAAGAATGTGTTTTTGGTTGAAATGCTAAACTTAAAATTGAGTACCAGAAGCGAGCCACATATCATCGCGTTCGTCTTATCGATGGCTACGCGTGGACGTGACTAACTTTTATTTCTGACCTTTGTGGGAGGAGCTATCGCACTTTAAAGGCTAACCCTAGGGTTAGGAACCGTGCGACCGTGTGCGGAGAGACACATATCCAAATGTCCGTCTCGACAAGCTATATAACATACTAAAAGATGGGACCGTGTCGACCTTTGTGGGAGGAGCTATCGCACTTTAAAGGCTAACCCTAGGGTTAGGAACCGTGCGACCGTGTGCGGAGAGACACATATCCAAATGTCCGTCTCGACAAGCTATATAACATACTAAAAGATGGGACCGTGTCGACCTTTGTGGGAGGAGCTATCGCACTTTAAAGGCTAACCCTAGGGTTAGGAACCGTGCGACCGTGTGCGGAGAGACACATATCCAAATGTCCGTCTCGACAAGCTATATAACATACTAAAAGATGGGACCGTGTCGACCTTTGTGGGAGGAGCTATCGCACTTTAAAGGGTTAGGGTTAGGGTTAGGGTTAGGCAATGGGGGTTCGCAAGATTACCGGTAATCTTACCGATAAGACCCAGGAGCCTCTGAACGTCCAGGACACAAGTATGAGACATCTAAAATTCCGTAATGGCGACCCGATTCGGAATCTGTTGTCCTCATTGATTTCTGAGCTTCCTAGCGGCAACAGCGCCACCATTTGTCTGCCATTAAAATTGCACAAAAAAATTCAAAAAAAAAAAAACTTTTGCCTACGTACTAAGTAGGCCACTGCGAATCTTTTTCCCTCTTGAGAGTTTTGTCTAAAATGTCCAGAAGGGGGCGCAACAGCGAACCCGGAAGTGTTTTGACACTTGTGTTATTTTCAAGATTTAGGGTTAGGTAATGGGGGTTCTACCGATAAGACTCAGGAGCCTCTGAGAGTCCAAAACACAAGTATGAGACATCAAAAATTCCGTAATGGCGACCCGATTCGGAATCTGTTGTCCTCATTGATTTCTGAGCTTCCTAGCGGCAACAGCGCCACCATTTGTCTGCCATTGAAATTGCACAAAAAAATTAAAAAAAAAAAAAACTTTTGCCTACGTACTAAGTAGGCCACTGCGAATCTTTTTCCCTCTTGAGAGTTTTGTCTAAAATGTCCAGAAGGGGGCGCAAAGCGAACCCGGAAGTGTTTTGACACTAAGAATGTGTTTTTGGTTGAAATGCTAAACTTAAAATTGAGTACCAGAAGCGAGCCACATATCATCGCGTTCGTCTTATCGATGGCTACGCGTGGACGTGACTAACTTTTATTTCTGACCTTTGTGGGAGGAGCTATCGCACTTTAAAGGCTAACCCTAGGGTTAGGAACCGTGCGACCGTGTGCGGAGAGACACATATCCAAATGTCCGTCTCGACAAGCTATATAACATACTAAAAGATGGGACCGTGTCGACCTTTGTGGGAGGAGCTATCGCACTTTAAAGGCTAACCCTAGGGTTAGGAACCGTGCGACCGTGTGCGGAGAGACACATATCCAAATGTCCGTCTCGACAAGCTATATAACATACTAAAAGATGGGACCGTGTCGACCTTTGTGGGAGGAGCTATCGCACTTTAAAGGCTAACCCTAGGGTTAGGAACCGTGCGACCGTGTGCGGAGAGACACATATCCAAATGTCCGTCTCGACAAGCTATATAACATACTAAAAGATGGGACCGTGTCGACCTTTGTGGGAGGAGCTATCGCACTTTAAAGGGTTAGGGTTAGGGTTAGGGTTAGGCAATGGGGGTTCGCAAGATTACCGGTAATCTTACCGATAAGACCCAGGAGCCTCTGAACGTCCAGGACACAAGTATGAGACATCTAAAATTCCGTAATGGCGACCCGATTCGGAATCTGTTGTCCTCATTGATTTCTGAGCTTCCTAGCGGCAACAGCGCCACCATTTGTCTGCCATTAAAATTGCACAAAAAAATTCAAAAAAAAAAAAACTTTTGCCTACGTACTAAGTAGGCCACTGCGAATCTTTTTCCCTCTTGAGAGTTTTGTCTAAAATGTCCAGAAGGGGGCGCAACAGCGAACCCGGAAGTGTTTTGACACTTGTGTTATTTTCAAGATTTAGGGTTAGGTAATGGGGGTTCTACCGATAAGACTCAGGAGCCTCTGAGAGTCCAAAACACAAGTATGAGACATCAAAAATTCCGTAATGGCGACCCGATTCGGAATCTGTTGTCCTCATTGATTTCTGAGCTTCCTAGCGGCAACAGCGCCACCATTTGTCTGCCATTGAAATTGCACAAAAAAATTCAAAAAAAAAAAAACTTTTGCCTACGTACTAAGTAGGCCACTGCGAATCTTTTTCCCTCTTGAGAGTTTTGTCTAAAATGTCCAGAAGGGGGCGCAAAGCGAACCCGGAAGTGTTTTGACACTTGTGTTTTTTTCCAGATTTTTTTTTTTTTTTTTTAGGGTTAGGCTTAGTGTATACAAGTCTGCGGGTTAGGTTTAGGGTGAGGGTTTGAGATAGGTAGTAGTTGTAGTACTAAGACTGGTTAGGGTTAGTGTATACAAGTCTGCGGGTTAGGTTCAGGGTGAGGGTTTGAGATAGGTTGTAGTTGTAGTACTAAGACAAGTCTAAGTCCACATCAAGAAGGTTTTTTTTTTTTTTTTTTTTTTGGTTTAGTTTCTTTTTTTTTTCTTTTTTTTTGATTTTTTTTTTTTTTTTTTTGAATTTTTTTTCTTTTTTTTTCTTTTTTTTTTTTTTATTTTTCTTTTTTTTTCTTTTTTTGCATGTTTCAAGTGATTTGGGATCGACTGGTAATAGTCCCCAGTGCACTTATTTTGGTGTCCCCAAGCTCTGGGACTTAGTAAAATTTACCCCAGACCTTAGGAGTGTCGTAGAGCGACGGGACCAATTCCATTAAATCCGGCATGAAAAAGTGATTCAGAAAATGTGTTGTTTGAAAAAAAATAATAATAATTGAGCTCTAGGGGCTGAAAAAACGTGTCTCTTTTGATTTGGCGGAGAGTTAGCAGTGTCGGAGAGCTACGAAACCACTTCCATCGGATTCGGGACGCTTCAAACATTTAGAAACAGTCTTGTTTGTGAAGACAGCAATTTTTTTGAATATCTTATTGAATTTTAAAGCTGCAAGGCCGCAAAATAAAGCCTAAAATGTCAACGCTTGACCTTTGGGTCTTCGGAGTGTCTTTGAGCGTCGGGAGTTGGCTCCCTAGACTCACTTTTTCCCGCTGAATACAGCCGTGGTGGTCTCGTGTCTCTACGATGTCGGGAAGTGGGTGTAATAGCCACTTAGCCGCCAGAAAACTTCTGTAAAAAACCGAGACCATTTTCCGACTCAGAACGACGAGGCGGACGCGCTGATATGTGTTTCCCAGCACACGGACTTACGGTTCTCTTAATTGGCTAGGGTTAGGGTTAGTTTTCAACGCGCGATAGCTCTTGAACGATACGTCCGTCAGACAAGTAATTGACGTTGGCGTTTCCAGCTTTCCGAGGCCTACGATCTGATATGTCCGCCATTGTCGTGCGACCCCCGTAGCCCCTAACCCTAACCCTAGATAACCCTAGTTTTACCTGATCGAAAGGCTTATAGGGTTACCGATGCTAAGAATGTGTTTTTGGTTGAAATGCTAAACTTAAAATTGAGTACCAGAAGCGAGCCACATATCATCGCGTTCGTCTTATCGATGGCTACGCGTGGACGTGACTAACTTTTATTTCTGACCTTTGTGGGAGGAGCTATCGCACTTTAAAGGCTAACCCTAGGGTTAGGAACCGTGCGACCGTGTGCGGAGAGACACATATCCAAATGTCCGTCTCGACAAGCTATATAACATACTAAAAGATGGGACCGTGTCGACCTTTGTGGGAGGAGCTATCGCACTTTAAAGGCTAACCCTAGGGTTAGGAACCGTGCGACCGTGTGCGGAGAGACACATATCCAAATGTCCGTCTCGACAAGCTATATAACATACTAAAAGATGGGACCGTGTCGACCTTTGTGGGAGGAGCTATCGCACTTTAAAGGCTAACCCTAGGGTTAGGAACCGTGCGACCGTGTGCGGAGAGACACATATCCAAATGTCCGTCTCGACAAGCTATATAACATACTAAAAGATGGGACCGTGTCGACCTTTGTGGGAGGAGCTATCGCACTTTAAAGGGTTAGGGTTAGGGTTAGGGTTAGGCAATGGGGGTTCGCAAGATTACCGGTAATCTTACCGATAAGACCCAGGAGCCTCTGAACGTCCAGGACACAAGTATGAGACATCTAAAATTCCGTAATGGCGACCCGATTCGGAATCTGTTGTCCTCATTGATTTCTGAGCTTCCTAGCGGCAACAGCGCCACCATTTGTCTGCCATTGAAATTGCACAAAAAAATTCAAAAAAAAAAAAACTTTTGCCTACGTACTAAGTAGGCCACTGCGAATCTTTTTCCCTCTTGAGAGTTTTGTCTAAAATGTCCAGAAGGGGGCGCAAAGCGAACCCGGAAGTGTTTTGACACTAAGAATGTGTTTTTGGTTGAAATGCTAAACTTAAAATTGAGTACCAGAAGCGAGCCACATATCATCGCGTTCGTCTTATCGATGGCTACGCGTGGACGTGACTAACTTTTATTTCTGACCTTTGTGGGAGGAGCTATCGCACTTTAAAGGCTAACCCTAGGGTTAGGAACCGTGCGACCGTGTGCGGAGAGACACATATCCAAATGTCCGTCTCGACAAGCTATATAACATACTAAAAGATGGGACCGTGTCGACCTTTGTGGGAGGAGCTATCGCACTTTAAAGGGTTAGGGTTAGGGTTAGGGTTAGGCAATGGGGGTTCGCAAGATTACCGGTAATCTTACCGATAAGACCCAGGAGCCTCTGAACGTCCAGGACACAAGTATGAGACATCTAAAATTCCGTAATGGCGACCCGATTCGGAATCTGTTGTCCTCATTGATTTCTGAGCTTCCTAGCGGCAACAGCGCCACCATTTGTCTGCCATTAAAATTGCACAAAAAAATTCAAAAAAAAAAAAACTTTTGCCTACGTACTAAGTAGGCCACTGCGAATCTTTTTCCCTCTTGAGAGTTTTGTCTAAAATGTCCAGAAGGGGGCGCAACAGCGAACCCGGAAGTGTTTTGACACTTGTGTTATTTTCAAGATTTAGGGTTAGGTAATGGGGGTTCTACCGATAAGACTCAGGAGCCTCTGAGAGTCCAAAACACAAGTATGAGACATCAAAAATTCCGTAATGGCGACCCGATTCGGAATCTGTTGTCCTCATTGATTTCTGAGCTTCCTAGCGGCAACAGCGCCACCATTTGTCTGCCATTGAAATTGCACAAAAAAATTCAAAAAAAAAAAAACTTTTGCCTACGTACTAAGTAGGCCACTGCGAATCTTTTTCCCTCTTGAGAGTTTTGTCTAAAATGTCCAGAAGGGGGCGCAAAGCGAACCCGGAAGTGTTTTGACACTTGTGTTTTTTTCCAGATTTTTTTTTTTTTTTTTTAGGGTTAGGCTTAGTGTATACAAGTCTGCGGGTTAGGTTTAGGGTGAGGGTTTGAGATAGGTAGTAGTTGTAGTACTAAGACTGGTTAGGGTTAGTGTATACAAGTCTGCGGGTTAGGTTCAGGGTGAGGGTTTGAGATAGGTTGTAGTTGTAGTACTAAGACAAGTCTAAGTCCACATCAAGAAGGTTTTTTTTTTTTTTTTTTTTTTGGTTTAGTTTCTTTTTTTTTTTCTTTTTTTTTGATTTTTTTTTTTTTTTTTTTTGAATTTTTTTTCTTTTTTTTTCTTTTTTTATTTTTTTTTTTCTTTTTTTTTCTTTTTTTGCATGTTTCAAGTGATTTGGGATCGACTGGTAATAGTCCCCAGTGCACTTATTTTGGTGTCCCCAAGCTCTGGGACTTAGTAAAATTTACCCCAGACCTTAGGAGTGTCGTAGAGCGACGGGACCAATTCCATTAAATCCGGCATGAAAAAGTGATTCAGAAAATGTGTTGTTTGAAAAAAAAAAATAATAATTGAGCTCTAGGGGCTGAAAAAACGTGTCTCTTTTGATTTGGCGGAGAGTTAGCAGTGTCGGAGAGCTACGAAACCACTTCCATCGGATTCGGGACGCTTCAAACATTTAGAAACAGTCTTGTTTGTGAAGACAGCAATTTTTTTGAATATCTTATTGAATTTTAAAGCTGCAAGGCCGCAAAATAAAGCCTAAAATGTCAACGCTTGACCTTTGGGTCTTCGGAGTGTCTTTGAGCGTCGGGAGTTGGCTCCCTAGACTCACTTTTTCCCGCTGAATACAGCCGTGGTGGTCTCGTGTCTCTACGATGTCGGGAAGTGGGTGTAATAGCCACTTAGCCGCCAGAAAACTTCTGTAAAAAACCGAGACCATTTTCCGACTCAGAACGACGAGGCGGACGCGCTGATATGTGTTTCCCAGCACACGGACTTACGGTTCTCTTAATTGGCTAGGGTTAGGGTTAGTTTTCAACGCGCGATAGCTCTTGAACGATACGTCCGTCAGACAAGTAATTGACGTTGGCGTTTCCAGCTTTCCGAGGCCTACGATCTGATATGTCCGCCATTGTCGTGCGACCCCCGTAGCCCCTAACCCTAACCCTAGATAACCCTAGTTTTACCTGATCGAAAGGCTTATAGGGTTACCGATGCTAAGAATGTGTTTTTGGTTGAAATGCTAAACTTAAAATTGAGTACCAGAAGCGAGCCACATATCATCGCGTTCGTCTTATCGATGGCTACGCGTGGACGTGACTAACTTTTATTTCTGACCTTTGTGGGAGGAGCTATCGCACTTTAAAGGCTAACCCTAGGGTTAGGAACCGTGCGACCGTGTGCGGAGAGACACATATCCAAATGTCCGTCTCGACAAGCTATATAACATACTAAAAGATGGGACCGTGTCGACCTTTGTGGGAGGAGCTATCGCACTTTAAAGGCTAACCCTAGGGTTAGGAACCGTGCGACCGTGTGCGGAGAGACACATATCCAAATGTCCGTCTCGACAAGCTATATAACATACTAAAAGATGGGACCGTGTCGACCTTTGTGGGAGGAGCTATCGCACTTTAAAGGCTAACCCTAGGGTTAGGAACCGTGCGACCGTGTGCGGAGAGACACATATCCAAATGTCCGTCTCGACAAGCTATATAACATACTAAAAGATGGGACCGTGTCGACCTTTGTGGGAGGAGCTATCGCACTTTAAAGGGTTAGGGTTAGGGTTAGGGTTAGGCAATGGGGGTTCGCAAGATTACCGGTAATCTTACCGATAAGACCCAGGAGCCTCTGAACGTCCAGGACACAAGTATGAGACATCTAAAATTCCGTAATGGCGACCCGATTCGGAATCTGTTGTCCTCATTGATTTCTGAGCTTCCTAGCGGCAACAGCGCCACCATTTGTCTGCCATTGAAATTGCACAAAAAAATTCAAAAAAAAAAAAACTTTTGCCTACGTACTAAGTAGGCCACTGCGAATCTTTTTCCCTCTTGAGAGTTTTGTCTAAAATGTCCAGAAGGGGGCGCAAAGCGAACCCGGAAGTGTTTTGACACTAAGAATGTGTTTTTGGTTGAAATGCTAAACTTAAAATTGAGTACCAGAAGCGAGCCACATATCATCGCGTTCGTCTTATCGATGGCTACGCGTGGACGTGACTAACTTTTATTTCTGACCTTTGTGGGAGGAGCTATCGCACTTTAAAGGCTAACCCTAGGGTTAGGAACCGTGCGACCGTGTGCGGAGAGACACATATCCAAATGTCCGTCTCGACAAGCTATATAACATACTAAAAGATGGGACCGTGTCGACCTTTGTGGGAGGAGCTATCGCACTTTAAAGGCTAACCCTAGGGTTAGGAACCGTGCGACCGTGTGCGGAGAGACACATATCCAAATGTCCGTCTCGACAAGCTATATAACATACTAAAAGATGGGACCGTGTCGACCTTTGTGGGAGGAGCTATCGCACTTTAAAGGCTAACCCTAGGGTTAGGAACCGTGCGACCGTGTGCGGAGAGACACATATCCAAATGTCCGTCTCGACAAGCTATATAACATACTAAAAGATGGGACCGTGTCGACCTTTGTGGGAGGAGCTATCGCACTTTAAAGGGTTAGGGTTAGGGTTAGGGTTAGGCAATGGGGGTTCGCAAGATTACCGGTAATCTTACCGATAAGACCCAGGAGCCTCTGAACGTCCAGGACACAAGTATGAGACATCTAAAATTCCGTAATGGCGACCCGATTCGGAATCTGTTGTCCTCATTGATTTCTGAGCTTCCTAGCGGCAACAGCGCCACCATTTGTCTGCCATTAAAATTGCACAAAAAAATTCAAAAAAAAAAAAACTTTTGCCTACGTACTAAGTAGGCCACTGCGAATCTTTTTCCCTCTTGAGAGTTTTGTCTAAAATGTCCAGAAGGGGGCGCAACAGCGAACCCGGAAGTGTTTTGACACTTGTGTTATTTTCAAGATTTAGGGTTAGGTAATGGGGGTTCTACCGATAAGACTCAGGAGCCTCTGAGAGTCCAAAACACAAGTATGAGACATCAAAAATTCCGTAATGGCGACCCGATTCGGAATCTGTTGTCCTCATTGATTTCTGAGCTTCCTAGCGGCAACAGCGCCACCATTTGTCTGCCATTGAAATTGCACAAAAAAATTCAAAAAAAAAAAAGCTTTTGCCTACGTACTAAGTAGGCCACTGCGAATCTTTTTCCCTCTTGAGAGTTTTGTCTAAAATGTCCAGAAGGGGGCGCAAAGCGAACCCGGAAGTGTTTTGACACTAAGAATGTGTTTTTGGTTGAAATGCTAAACTTAAAATTGAGTACCAGAAGCGAGCCACATATCATCGCGTTCGTCTTATCGATGGCTACGCGTGGACGTGACTAACTTTTATTTCTGACCTTTGTGGGAGGAGCTATCGCACTTTAAAGGCTAACCCTAGGGTTAGGAACCGTGCGACCGTGTGCGGAGAGACACATATCCAAATGTCCGTCTCGACAAGCTATATAACATACTAAAAGATGGGACCGTGTCGACCTTTGTGGGAGGAGCTATCGCACTTTAAAGGCTAACCCTAGGGTTAGGAACCGTGCGACCGTGTGCGGAGAGACACATATCCAAATGTCCGTCTCGACAAGCTATATAACATACTAAAAGATGGGACCGTGTCGACCTTTGTGGGAGGAGCTATCGCACTTTAAAGGCTAACCCTAGGGTTAGGAACCGTGCGACCGTGTGCGGAGAGACACATATCCAAATGTCCGTCTCGACAAGCTATATAACATACTAAAAGATGGGACCGTGTCGACCTTTGTGGGAGGAGCTATCGCACTTTAAAGGGTTAGGGTTAGGGTTAGGGTTAGGCAAGATTACCGGTAATCTTACCGATAAGACCCAGGAGCCTCTGAACGTCCAGGACACAAGTATGAGACATCTAAAATTCCGTAATGGCGACCCGATTCGGAATCTGTTGTCCTCATTGATTTCTGAGCTTCCTAGCGGCAACAGCGCCACCATTTGTCTGCCATTAAAATTGCACAAAAAAATTCAAAAAAAAAACAACTTTTGCCTACGTACTAAGTAGGCCACTGCGAATCTTTTTCCCTCTTGAGAGTTTTGTCTAAAATGTCCAGAAGGGGGCGCAACAGCGAACCCGGAAGTGTTTTGACACTTGTGTTATTTATATAATAATATACTTTAATAATATACTTTAATAATATACTTGAATAATATACTTTAATAATATACTTAATAATATAGTATAATAATATACTTTAATAATATACTTAATAATATACTTAATAATATAGTTTAAAAATATACTTTAATAATATACTTTAATAATATAGTTGAATAATATAGTTGAATAATATAGTTGAATAATATACTTTAATAATATACTTAATAATATACTTAATAATATAGTTTAATAATATACTTTAATAATATACTTTAATAATATACTTAATAATATACTTAATAATATAGTTTAATAATATACTTTAATAATATACTTTAATAATATAGTTGAATAATATAGTTTAATAATATAGTTTAATAATATACTTTAATAATATAGTTTAATAATATAGTTTAATAATATAGTTGAATAATATAGTTTAATAATATACTTTAATAATATACTTTAATAATATACTTTAATAATATAGTTGAATAATATACTTTAATAATATACTTAATAATATACTTAATAATATAGTTTAATAATATACTTTAATAATATACTTAATAATATACTTAATAATATAGTTTAATAATATACTTTAATAATATACTTTAATAATATAGTTGAATAATATAGTTTAATAATATACTTTAATAATATACTTTAATAATATAGTTGAATAATATAGTTTAATAATATAGTTGAATAATATAGTTTAATAATATAGTTTAATAATATAGTTTAATAATTTTGTTGAATAATATAGTTTAATAATATAGTTGAATAATATAGTTTAATAATATAGTTTAATAATATACTTTAATAATATACTTTAATAATATAGTTTAATAATATACTTTAATAATATAGTTTAATAATATACTTAATAATATAGTTTAATAATATAGTTTAATAATATAGTTTAATAATATAGTTTAATAATATAGTTTAATAATATACTTTAATAATATAGTTGAATAATATAGTTTAATAATATACTTTAATAATATACTTTAATAATATAGTTTAATAATATAGTTTAATAATATACTTAATAATATAGTTTAATAATATAGTTTAATAATATACTTAATAATATACTTAATAATATAGTTTAATAATATAGTTTAATAATATACTTTAATAATATACTTAATAATATAGTTTAATAATATACTTTAATAATATACTTTAATAATATACTTTAATAATATACTTTAATAATATACTTTAATAATATACTTTAATAATATAGTTTAATAATATAGTTTAATAATATACTTAATAATATACTTTAATAATATACTTTAATAATATACTTTAAAAATATACTTTAATAATATAGTTTATTAATATACTTTATTAATATACTTTAATAATATAGTTTAATAATATACTTAATAATATACTTTAATAATATACTTTAATAATATACTTAATAATATAGTTTAATAATATACTTTAATAATATACTTTAATAATATACTTAATAATATAGTTTAATAATATAGTTTAATAATATAGTTTAATAATATAGTTTAATAATATAGTTTAATAATATAGTTTAATAATATAGTTTAATAATATACTTTAATAATATACTTAATAATATAGTTTAATAATATACTTTAATAATATACTTTAATAATATACTTTAATAATATACTTTAATAATATACTTTAATAATATAGTTTAATAATATAGTTTAATAATATACTTAATAATATACTTTAATAATATACTTTAATAATATACTTTAAAAATATACTTTAATAATATAGTTTATTAATATACTTTATTAATATACTTTAATAATATAGTTTAATAATATACTTAATAATATACTTTAATAATATACTTTAATAATATACTTAATAATATAGTTTAATAATATACTTTAATAATATACTTTAATAATATACTTAATAATATAGTTTAATAATATAGTTTAATAATATACTTTAATAATATACTTTAATAATATAGTTTAATAATATAGTTTAATAATATACTTTAATAATATACTTTAATAATATACTTTAATAATATACTTTATACTATAGTTTAATAATATAGTTTAATAATATACTTTAATAATATACTTTAATAATATACTTAATAATATAGTTTAATAATATACTTTAATAATATACTTTAATAATATAGTTTAATAATATAGTTTAATAATATACTTTAATAATATACTTTAATAATATACTTTAATAATATACTTTATACTATAGTTTAATAATATAGTTTAATAATATAGTTTAATAATATACTTTAATAATATACTTTATACTATAGTTTAATAATATAGTTTAATAATATACTTTAATAATATACTTTAATAATATACTTAATAATATACTTTAATAATATACTTTAATAATATACTTAATAATATAGTTTAATAATATAGTTTAATAATATACTTTAATAATATACTTTAATAATATAGTTTAATAATATAGTTTAATAATATACTTTAATAATATACTTTAATAATATACTTTAATAATATACTTTATACTATAGTTTAATAATATAGTTTAATAATATACTTTAATAATATACTTTAATAATATACTTAATAATATACTTTAATAATATACTTTAATAATATACTTTAATAATATAGTTGAATAATATACTTTAATAATATACTTTAATAATATACTTAATAATATAGTTTAATAATATAGTTTAATAATATACTTAATAATATACTTAATAATATAGTTTAATAATATAGTTTAATAATATAGTTTAATAATATACTTAATAATATAGTTTAATAATATACTTTAATAATATACTTTAATAATATACTTTAATAATATACTTTAATAATATAGTTTAATAATATAGTTTAATAATATACTTAATAATATACTTTAATAATATACTTTAATAATATACTTTAAAAATATACTTTAATAATATACTTTAATAATATACTTTAAAAATATACTTTAATAATATACTTAATAATATACTTTAATAATATAGTTTAATAATATACTTAATAATATAGTTTAATAATATACTTTAATAATATACTTGAATAATATACTTTAATAATATACTTTAATAATATACTTTAATAATATACTTGAATAATATACTTTAATAATATACTTTAATAATATACTTAATAATATAGTTTAATAATATACTTTAATAATATACTTAATAATATACTTAATAATATAGTTTAAAAATATACTTTAATAATATACTTTAATAATATAGTTGAATAATATAGTTGAATAATATACTTTAATAATATACTTAATAATATACTTAATAATATAGTTTAATAATATACTTTAATAATATACTTTAATAATATACTTTAATAATATACTTTAATAATATACTTAATAATATACTTAATAATATAGTTTAATAATATACTTTAATAATATACTTTAATAATATAGTTGAATAATATAGTTTAATAATATAGTTTAATAATATACTTTAATAATATAGTTTAATAATATAGTTTAATAATATAGTTGAATAATATAGTTTAATAATATACTTTAATAATATACTTTAATAATATACTTTAATAATATAGTTGAATAATATACTTTAATAATATACTTAATAATATACTTAATAATATAGTTTAATAATATACTTTAATAATATACTTTAATAATATACTTAATAATACACTTAATAATATAGTTTAATAATATAGTTTAATAATATACTTTAATAATATAGTTGAATAATATAGTTTAATAATATAGTTTAATAATATACTTTAATAATATAGTTTAATAATATAGTTTAATAATATAGTTGAATAATATAGTTTAATAATATACTTTAATAATATACTTTAATAATATACTTTAATAATATAGTTTAATAATATACTTTAATAATATAGTTTAATAATATACTTAATAATATAGTTTAATAATATAGTTTAATAATATAGTTTAATAATATAGTTTAATAATATACTTTAATAATATACTTTAATAATATACTTTAATAATATAGTTGAATAATATAGTTTAATAATATAGTTTAATAATATACTTTAATAATATAGTTTAATAATATACTTAATAATATAGTTTAATAATATAGTTTAATAATATACTTAATAATATACTTAATAATATAGTTTAATAATATAGTTTAATAATATACTTTAATAATATACTTAATAATATAGTTTAATAATATACTTTAATAATATACTTTAATAATATACTTTAATAATATACTTTAATAATATACTTTAATAATATAGTTTAATAATATACTTTAATAATATACTTAATAATATACTTTAATAATATACTTTAATAATATACTTTAAAAATATACTTTAATAATATAGTTTATTAATATAGTTTATTAATATACTTTAATAATATAGTTTAATAATATACTTAATAATATACTTTAATAATATACTTTAATAATATACTTAATAATATACTTTAATAATATACTTTAATAATATACTTAATAATATACTTAATAATATAGTTTAATAATATACTTTAATAATATAGTTTAATAATATAGTTTAATAATATAGTTTAATAATATACTTTAATAATATACTTTAATAATATACTTTAATAATATACTTTATACTATAGTTTAATAATATAGTTTAATAATATAGTTTAATAATATAGTTTAATAATATACTTTAATAATATACTTAATAATATACTTTAATAATATACTTTAATAATATACTTTAATAATATACTTTAATAATATAGTTTAATAATATAGTTTAATAATATAGTTTAATAATATAGTTTAATAATATACTTTAATAATATACTTTAATAATATACTTTAATAATATACTTAATAATATAGTTTAATAATATAGTTTAATAATATAGTTTAATAATATACTTTAATAATATACTTTAATAATATACTTTAATAATATACTTAATAATATAGTTTAATAATATACTTTAATAATATACTTTAATAATATAGTTTAATAATATAGTTTAATAATATAGTTTAATAATATACTTTAATAATATACTTTAATAATATACTTTAATAATATACTTTATACTATAGTTTAATAATATAGTTTAATAATATAGTTTAATAATATACTTTAATAATATACTTTAATAATATACTTTAATAATATACTTAATAATATACTTTAATAATATACTTTAATAATATACTTTAATAATATAGTTGAATAATATACTTTAATAATATACTTTAATAATATACTTAATAATATAGTTTAATAATATAGTTTAATAATATACTTAATAATATACTTAATAATATAGTTTAATAATATAGTTTAATAATATACTTAATAATATAGTTTAATAATATACTTTAATAATATACTTTAATAATATACTTTAATAATATACTTTAATAATATACTTTAATAATATAGTTTAATAATATACTTAATAATATACTTTAATAATATACTTTAATAATATACTTTAAAAATATACTTTAATAATATACTTTATTAATATACTTTAATAATATAGTTTAATAATATACTTAATAATATACTTTAATAATATAGTTTAATAATATACTTAATAATATAGTTTAATAATATACTTTAATAATATACTTGAATAATATACTTTAATAATATACTTTAATAATATACTTGAATAATATACTTGAATAATATACTTTAATAATATACTTTAATAATATACTTAATAATATAGTTTAATAATATACTTTAATAATATACTTAATAATATACTTAATAATATAGTTTAATAATATACTTTAATAATATACTTAATAATATACTTAATAATATAGTTTAAAAATATACTTTAATAATATACTTTAATAAGTATATATTTTTTTTTAAAAGTACTTTGTCCGTGTAGGAGCTAGTTAAAACGCTCAAGATCAAATCTGTTTAATAAGCATAGGCCAGGGGCTAAACCTGTGTGTGGTCCCCTGAGCTTTATTTCGGTCATTGGTGGTTCAGAGCTTAAAGATACAACTGATTATAATTATATATATATATATATATATATATATAGAGATATATAATATATAATATATACTTACGGCGTATCGGTGCGTACTTTTTGTAAATCTTTGTTAGGCAGTAGTTAGCGTAGACAGTTTAGGTAGATTGACTTTGTGTACATTTCATTTCATTCATTGGTTAGAGTTAGGTAAGAGTGTTGTGCGATACTTTAGAATAGGGCTAGATAGTTTTGATGGTTTCTTTGAGTTGCCCCATATAGCCTGTCTTTTCGTTTGTATTCCAGTTGTACATCTTTATTGTTTATTATTATGATACCTTATCCTTATAACGTGAATAAATAACAATTATCATGCCAGCCGTGTTGCATCCTCTTCTTATACCCCTAGACCTAAAAAGGGGAATGTAACACCCATGTTTTTTTAAATTTTGGAAAAAAAAGTTAGCCTCGTTTCTCATCATTTTGGACCATGGGCTATAGCCCATATCGTACGGCATACTATAGCGCGCCGTTTTTCATCATTTTTGATGATTTGACAATATTGAAAAAATGAAAAAAACGATGGGTTATATTGAAGCGTGCACCTACACACGCACAGGCGCACATGCGTATGCACACCTGGACCTGTAAATGAACAACACAAAAACTAAGGCACTGGTGTCGGACTTCTGGTTTACCGGAACGGGGTTCAACTCCCTGCAGTGCCCTGCTCAATGTGTTGTATTTACCGGAAAGGATGGGAAACATTAGCAAATTGCGGAGTGTTAGAAAAAAAAGGATGGGTTATTTTTTATAATAAAACCTTTTTTCCGCAATTTCCAATTTCCGCAATTTCCGCAATTTCCAAAATTTCCAAAATTTCCGCAATTTCCGCAATTTCCAATTTCCGCAATTTCCAATTTCCGCAATTTCCACAATTGCCAATTTCCGCAATTTCCACAATTTCCGCAATTTCCACAATTTCCAAAATTTCCAATTTCCGCAATTTCCAATTTCCGCAATTTCCGCAATTTCCAATTTCCGCAATTTCCAATTTCCAATTTCCGCAATTTCCAATTTCCGCAATTTCCGCAATTCCCAAAATTTCCACAATTTCCGCAATTTCCGCAATTTCCAATTTCCGCAATTTCCAATTTCCGCAATTTCCGCAATTGCCAATTTCCGCAATTTCCAAAATTTCCACAATTTCCGCAATTTCCGCAATTTCCAATTTCCGCAATTTCCAATTTCCGCAATTTCCACAATTTCCAATTTCCGCAATTTCCACAATTTCCAATTTCCGCAATTTCCGCAATTGCCAATTTCCGCAATTTCCACAATTTCCAATTTCCGCAATTTCCAATTTCCGCAATTTCCGCAATTTCCAATTTCCGCAATTTCCAATTTCCGCAATTTCCGCAATTCCCAAAATTTCCACAATTTCCGCAATTTCCGCAATTTCCGCAATTTCCAATTTCCGCAATTTCCGCAATTGCCAATTTCCGCAATTTCCAAAATTTCCACAATTTCCGCAATTTCCGCAATTTCCAATTTCCGCAATTTCCAATTTCCGCAATTTCCACAATTGCCAATTTCCGCAATTTCCACAATTTCCAATTTCCGCAATTTCCGCAATTTCCACAATTTCCAAAATTTCCACAATTTCCGCAATTTCCGCAATTTCCGCAATTTCCAATTTCCGCAATTTCCAATTTCCGCAATTTCCACAATTGCCAATTTCCGCAATTTCCACAATTTCCGCAATTTCCGCAATTTCAGCAATTGCCAATTTCCGCAATTTCCACAATTTCCAATTTCCGCAATTTCCGCAATTTCCACAATTTCCAAAATTTCCAAAATTTCCGCAATTTCCGCAATTTCCGCAATTTCCAATTTCCGCAATTTCCAATTTCCGCAATTTCCACAATTGCCAATTTCCGCAATTTCCAAAATTTCCGCAATTTCCGCAATTTCAGCAATTGCCAATTTCCGCAATTTCCACAATTTCCGCAATTTCCACAATTTCCAAAATTTCCAATTTCCGCAATTTCCAATTTCCGCAATTTCCGCAATTTCCAATTTCCGCAATTTCCAATTTCCAATTTCCGCAATTTCCAATTTCCGCAATTTCCGCAATTCCCAAAATTTCCACAATTTCCGCAATTTCCGTAATTTCCAATTTCCGCAATTTCCAATTTCCGCAATTTCCGCAATTGCCAATTTCCGCAATTTCCAAAATTTCCACAATTTCCGCAATTTCCGCAATTTCCAATTTCCGCAATTTCCAATTTCCGCAATTTCCACAATTTCCAATTTCCGCAATTTCCACAATTTCCAATTTCCGCAATTTCCGCAATTGCCAATTTCCGCAATTTCCACAATTTCCAATTTCCGCAATTTCCAATTTCCGCAATTTCCCCAATTTCCAATTTCCGCAATTTCCAATTTCCGCAATTTCCGCAATTCCCAAAATTTCCACAATTTCCGCAATTTCCGCAATTTCCGCAATTTCCAATTTCCGCAATTTCCGCAATTGCCAATTTCCGCAATTTCCAAAATTTCCACAATTTCCGCAATTTCCGCAATTTCCAATTTTCGCAATTTCCAATTTCCGCAATTTCCACAATTGCCAATTTACGCAATTTCCACAATTTCCGATTTCCGCAATTTCCGCAATTTCCACAATTTCCAAAATTTCCACAATTTCCGCAATTTCCGCAATTTCCGCAATTTCCAATTTCCGCAATTTCCAATTTCCGCAATTTCCACAATTGCCAATTTCCGCAATTTCCACAATTTCCACAATTTCCGCAATTTCAGCAATTGCCAATTTCCGCAATTTCCACATTTTCCGTAATTTCCGCAATTTCAGCAATTGCCAATTTCCGCAATTTCCACATTTTCCAATTTCCGCAATTTCCAATTTCCGGAATTTCCACAATTGCCAATTTCCGCAATTTCCACAATTTCCGCAATTTCCACAATTTCCGCAATTGCCAATTTCCGCAATTTCCACATTTTACAATTTCCGCAATTTCCACAATTTCAGCAATTGCCAATTTCCCCAATTTCCACATTTTCCGTAATTTCCGCAATTTCAGCAATTGCCAATTTCCGCAATTTCCACATTTTCCAATTTCCGCAATTTCCAATTTCCGGAATTTCCACAATTGCCAATTTCCGCAATTTCCACAATTTCCGCAATTTCCACAATTTCCGCAATTGCCAATTTCCGCAATTTCCACATTTTACAATTTCCACAATTTCCGCAATTTCAGCAATTGCCAATTTCCGCAATTTCCACATTTTCCGTAATTTCCGCAATTTCAGCAATTGCCAATTTCCGCAATTTCCACATTTTCCAATTTCCGCAATTTCCAATTTCCGGAATTTCCACAATTGCCAATTTCCGCAATTTCCACAATTTCCGCAATTTCCACAATTTCCGCAATTGCCAATTTCCGCAATTTCCACATTTTACAATTTCCGCAATTTCCACAATTTCCGAAATTGCGGAAATTGGCAATTGTGGAAATTGCGGAAATTGGCAATTGCGGAAATTGCGGAAATTGGAAATTGCGGAAATTGGAAATTGTGGAAATTGCGGAAATTGGCAATTGTGGAAATTGCGGAAATTGGAAATTGCGGAAATTGCGGAAATTTTATTGTGGAAATTGTGGAAATTGCGGAAATTGCGGAAATTGCGGAAATTGGAAATTGCGGAAATTGCGGAAATTGCGGAAATTGGAAATTGTGGAAATTGCGGAAATTGGCAATTGCGGAAATTACGGAAATTGGAAATTTTGGAAATTGCGGAAATTGGAAATTTCCGCAATTGGAAATTGCGAAAATTGGAAATTGCGGAAATTGGAAATTGCGGAAATTGCGGAAATTTTATTGTGGAAATTGTGGAAATTGCGGAAATTGCGGAAATTGCGGAAATTGGAAATTGCGGAAATTGCGGAAATTGCGGAAATTGGAAATTGTGGAAATTGCGGAAATTGGCAATTGCGGAAATTACGGAAATTGGAAATTTTGGAAATTGCGGAAATTGGAAATTTCCGCAATTGGAAATTGCGAAAATTGGAAATTGCGGAAATTGGAAATTGCGGAAATTGCGGAAATTGTGGAAATTTTGAAATTGCGGAAATTGGAAATTGCGGAAATTGCGGAAATTGTGGAAATTTTGGAAATTGCGGAAATTGGCAATTGCGGAAATTGCGGAAATTGCGGAAATTGTGGAAATTGCGGAAATTGGCAATTGTGGAAATTGCGGAAATTGGCAATTGCGGAAATTGCGGAAATTGGAAATTGCGGAAATTGGAAATTGTGGAAATTGCGGAAATTGGCAATTGTGGAAATTGCGGAAATTGGAAATTGCGGAAATTGGAAATTGCGGAAATTGGAAATTGCGGAAATTGCGGAAATTTTATTGTGGAAATTGTGGAAATTGCGGAAATTGCGGAAATTGCGGAAATTGGAAATTGCGGAAATTGCGGAAATTGCGGAAATTGGAAATTGTGGAAATTGCGGAAATTGGCAATTGCGGAAATTACGGAAATTGGAAATTTTGGAAATTGCGGAAATTGGAAATTTCCGCAATTGGAAATTGCGAAAATTGGAAATTGCGGAAATTGGAAATTGCGGAAATTGCGGAAATTGTGGAAATTTTGAAATTGCGGAAATTGGAAATTGCGGAAATTGCGGAAATTGTGGAAATTTTGGAAATTGCGGAAATTGGCAATTGCGGAAATTGCGGAAATTGGAAATTGCGGAAATTGGAAATTGCGGAAATTGGAAATTGCGGAAATTGCGGAAATTGGAAATTGCGGAAATTGGAAATTGTGGAAATTGCGGAAATTGGCAATTGCGGAAATTGCGGAAATTGGAAATTGTGGAAATTGCGGAAATTGGCAATTGTGGAAATTGCGGAAATAATTTGCCTGCAAAATAATTTGCCTGCTAAATAATTTGCCAAAATAATTTGCCAAAAAGTATTTTGTAAAAAGTATTTTGTAAAAAGTATTTTTAAAAGTATTTTGTAAAAAGTATTTTGTAAAATAATTTGCCTGCAAAATAATTTGCCTGCAAAATATTTTGCCCCCCAAAATAATTTGCCCCCCAAAATAATTTGCCAAAATAATTTGCCAAAATAATTTGCCAAAAAATAATTTGCCAAAAAATAATTTGCCAAAAAATAATTTGCCAAAATAATTTGCCAAAAAGTATTTTGTAAAAAGTATTTTGTAAAAAGTATTTTGTAAAAAGTATTTTGTAAAAAGTATTTTGTAAAATAATTTGCCTGCAAAATAATTTGCCTGCAAAATAATTTGCCTGCAAAATAATTTGCCAAAACCCTAATAATTTGCCTAAAAAAATAATTTGCCTGCAAAATAATTTGCCAAAATAATTTGCCAAAATAATTTGCCAAAAAGTATTTTGCAAAAAGTATTTTGTAAAAAGTATTTTGTAAAAAGTATTTTGTAAAAAGTATTTTGTAAAATAATTTGCCTGCAAAATAATTTGCCTGCAAAATAATTTGCCTGCTAAATAATTTGCCAAAATAATTTGCCAAAAAGTATTTTGTAAAAAGTATTTTGTAAAAAGTATTTTTAAAAGTATTTTGTAAAAAGTATTTTGTAAAATAATTTGCCTGCAAAATAATTTGCCTGCAAAATATTTTGCCCCCCAAAATAATTTGCCCCCCAAAATAATTTGCCAAAATAATTTGCCAAAATAATTTGCCTGCTAAATAATTTGCCAAAAAATAATTTGCCAAAAAATAATTTGCCAAAATAATTTGCCAAAAAGTATTTTGTAAAAAGTATTTTGTAAAAAGTATTTTGTAAAAAGTATTTTGTAAAAAGTATTTTGTAAAAAGTATTTTGTAAAAAGTATTTTGTAAAAAGTATTTTGTAAAATAATTTGCCTGCAAAATAATTTGCCTGCAAAATAATTTGCCAAAACCCTAATAATTTGCCTAAAAAAATAATTTGCCTGCAAAATAATTTGCCAAAATAATTTGCCAAAATAATTTGCCAAAAAGTATTTTGCAAAAAGTATTTTGTAAAAAGTATTTTGTAAAAAGTATTTTGTAAAAAGTATTTTGCCTGCAAAATAATTTGCCTGCAAAATAATTTGCCCCCCAAAATAATTTGCCAAAATAATTTGCCAAAAAGTATTTTGCAAAAAGTATTTTGTAAAAAGTATTTTGTAAAAAGTATTTTGTAAAAAGTATTTTGTAAAATAATATGCCTGCAAAATAATTTGCCTGCAAAATAATTTGCCTGCAAAATAATTTGCCTGCAAAATAATTTGCCTGCAAAATAATTTGCCAAGATAATTTGCCTGCAAAATAATTTGCCTGCTAAATAATTTGCCTGCTAAATAATTTGCCAAAAAATAATTTGCCAAAATAATTTGCCAAAAAGTATTTTGTAAAAAGTATTTTGTAAAAAGATTTTGTAAAAAGTATTTTGTAAAAAGTATTTTGTAAAATAATTTGCCTGCAAAATAATTTGCCTGCAAAATAATTTGCCAAAACCCTAATAATTTGCCTAAAAAAATAATTTGCCTGCAAAATAATTTGCCTGCAAAATAATTTGCCTCCAAAATAATTTGCCTGCAAAATAATTTGCCTGCAAAATAATTTGCCTGCAAAATAATTTGCCTGCAAAATAATTTGCCTGCAAAATAATTTGCCTGCAAAATAATTTGCCAAAATAATTTGCCAAAACCCTAATAATTTGCCTGCAAAATAATTTGCCTGCAAAATAATTTGCCTGCGAAATAATTTGCCAAAACCCTAATAATTTGCCTAAAAAAATAATTTGCCAAAACCCTAATAATTTGCCTGCAAAATAATTTGCCTGCAAAATAATTTGCCTGCAAAATAATTTGCCTGCAAAATATTTTGCCTGCTAAATAATTTGCCTGCAAAATAATTTGCCTGCAAAATAATTTGCCTGCTAAATAATTTGCCTGCAAAATAATTTGCCAAAACCCTAATAATTTGCCTAAAAAAATAATTTGCCAAAACCCTAATAATTTGCCTGCAAAATAATTTGCCTGCAAAATAATTTGCCTGCAAAATAATTTGCCTGCAAAATATTTTGCCTGCTAAATAATTTGCCTGCAAAATAATTTGCCAAAACCCTAATAATTTGCCTAAAAAAATAATTTGCCTGCTAAATAATTTGCCAAAAAATAATTTGCCTGCAAAATAATTTGCCTGCAAAATAATTTGCCAAAAAATAATTTGCCAAAATAATTTGCCAAAAAGTATTTTGTAAAAAGTATTTTGTAAAAAGTATTTTGTAAAAAGTATTTTGTAAAAAGTATTTTGTAAAATAATTTGCCTGCAAAATAATTTGCCTGCAAAATAATTTGCCTGCTAAATAATTTGCCAAAATAATTTGCCAAAAAGTATTTTGTAAAAAGTATTTTGTAAAAAGTATTTTTAAAAGTATTTTGTAAAAAGTATTTTGTAAAATAATTTGCCTGCAAAATAATTTGCCTGCAAAATATTTTGCCCCCCAAAATAATTTGCCCCCCAAAATAATTTGCCAAAATAATTTGCCAAAATAATTTGCCAAAAAATAATTTGCCAAAAAATAATTTGCCAAAAAATAATTTGCCAAAAAGTATTTTGTAAAAAGTATTTTGTAAAAAGTATTTTGTAAAAAGTATTTTGTAAAAAGTATTTTGTAAAAAGTATTTTGTAAAATAATTTGCCTGCAAAATAATTTTCCTGCAAAATAATTTGCCAAAACCCTAATAATTTGCCTAAAAAAATAATTTGCCTGCAAAATAATTTGCCAAAATAATTTGCCAAAATAATTTGCCAAAAAGTATTTTGCAAAAAGTATTTTGTAAAAAGTATTTTGTAAAAAGTATTTTGTAAAAATTATTTTGTAAAAAGTATTTTGCCTGCAAAATAATTTGCCTGCAAAATAATTTGCCCCCCAAAATAATTTGCCAAAATAATTTGCCAAAAAGTATTTTGCAAAAAGTATTTTGTAAAAAGTATTTTGTAAAAAGTATTTTGTAAAAAGTATTTTGTAAAATAATATGCCTGCAAAAAAATTTGCCTGCAAAATAATTTGCCTGCAAAATAATTTGCCTGCAAAATAATTTGCCTGCAAAATAATTTGCCTGCAAAATAATTTGCCAAGATAATTTGCCTGCAAAATAATTTGCCTGCTAAATAATTTGCCTGCTAAATAATTTGCCAAAAAATAATTTGCCAAAATAATTTGCCAAAAAGTATTTTGTAAAAAGTATTTTGTAAAAAGATTTTGTAAAAAGTATTTTGTAAAAAGTATTTTGTAAAATAATTTGCCTGCAAAATAATTTGCCTGCAAAATAATTTGCCAAAACCCTAATAATTTGCCTAAAAAAATAATTTGCCTGCAAAATAATTTGCCTGCAAAATAATTTGCCTCCAAAATAATTTGCCTGCAAAATAATTTGCCTGCAAAATAATTTGCCTGCAAAATAATTTGCCTGCAAAATAATTTGCCAAAACCCTAATAATTTGCCTGCAAAATAATTTGCCTGCAAAATAATTTGCCTGCTAAATAATTTGCCAAAACCCTAATAATTTGCCTAAAAAAATAATTTGCCAAAACCCTAATAATTTGCCTGCAAAATAATTTGCCTGCCAAATAATTTGCCTGCAAAATAATTTGCCTGCAAAATAATTTGCCAAAATAATTTGCCTGCAAAATAATTTGCCAAGATAATTTGCCTGCAAAATAATTTGCCTGCAAAATAATTTGCCTGCAAAATAATTTGCCTGCAAAATAATTTGCCAAAGCCTGCTAAATAATTTGCCTGCAAAATAATTTGCCAAAATAATTTGCCAAAACCCTAATAATTTGCCTGCAAAATAATTTGCCTGCAAAATAATTTGCCTGCAAAATAATTTGCCAAAATAATTTGCCAAAACCCTAATAATTTGCCTGCAAAATAATTTGCCTGCAAAATAATTTGCCTGCGAAATAATTTGCCAAAACCCTAATAATTTGCCTAAAAAAAAAATTTGCCAAAACCCTAATAATTTGCCTGCAAAATAATTTGCCTGCAAAATAATTTGCCTGCAAAATAATTTGCCTGCAAAATATTTTGCCTGCTAAATAATTTGCCTGCAAAATAATTTGCCTGCAAAATAATTTGCCTGCTAAATAATTTGCCTGCAAAATAATTTGCCAAAACCCTAATAATTTGCCTAAAAAAATAATTTGCCTGCTAAATAATTTGCCAAAAAATAATTTGCCTGCAAAATAATTTGCCTGCAAAATAATTTGCCAAAAAATAATTTGCCAAAATAATTTGCCAAAAAGTATTTTGTAAAAAGTATTTTGTAAAAAGTATTTTGTAAAAAGTATTTTGTAAAATAATTTGCCTGCAAAATAATTTGCCTGCAAAATAATTTGCCTGCTAAATAATTTGCCAAAATAATTTGCCAAAAAGTATTTTGTAAAAAGTATTTTGTAAAAAGTATTTTGTAAAAAGTATTTTTAAAAGTATTTTGTAAAAAGTATTTTGTAAAATAATTTGCCTGCAAAATAATTTGCCTGCAAAATATTTTGCCCCCCAAAATAATTTGCCCCCCAAAATAATTTGCCAAAATAATTTGCCAAAATAATTTGCCTGCTAAATAATTTGCCAAAAAATAATTTGCCAAAAAATAATTTGCCAAAATAATTTGCCAAAAAGTATTTTGTAAAAAGTATTTTGTAAAAAGTATTTTGTAAAAAGTATTTTGTAAAAAGTATTTTGTAAAAAGTATTTTGTAAAATAATTTGCCTGCAAAATAATTTGCCTGCAAAATAATTTGCCAAAACCCTAATAATTTGCCTAAAAAAATAATTTGCCTGCAAAATAATTTGCCAAAATAATTTGCCAAAATAATTTGCCAAAAAGTATTTTGCAAAAAGTATTTTGTAAAAAGTATTTTGTAAAAAGTATTTTGTAAAATAATATGCCTGCAAAATAATTTGCCTGCAAAATAATTTGCCTGCAAAATAATTTGCCTGCAAAATAATTTGCCTGCAAAATAATTTGCCAAGATAATTTGCCTGCAAAATAATTTGCCTGCTAAATAATTTGCCTGCAAAATAATTTGCCAAAGCCTGCTAAATAATTTGCCTGCAAAATAATTTGCCAAAATAATTTGCCAAAACCCTAATAATTTGCCTGCAAAATAATTTGCCTGCTAAATAATTTGCCTGCTAAATAATTTGCCTGCAAAATATTTTGCCTGCTAAATAATTTGCCTGCAAAATAATTTGCCTGCAAAATAATTTGCCTGCAAAATAATTTGCCAAAACCCTAATAATTTGCCTAAAAAAATAATTTGCCAAAACCCTAATAATATGCCTGCAAAATAATTTGCCTGCTAAATAATTTGCCTGCAAAATAATTTGCCTGCAAAATATTTTGCCTGCTAAATAATTTGCCTGCAAAATAATTTGCCTGCAAAATAATTTGCCTGCTAAATAATTTGCCTGCAAAATAATTTGCCAAAACCCTAATAATTTGCCTAAAAAAATAATTTGCCTGCTAAATAATTTGCCTGCAAAATAATTTGCCTGCAAAATAATTTGCCAAGATAATTTGCCAAGATAATTTGCCTGCAAAATAATTTGCCAAAACCCTAATAATATGCCTGCAAAATAATTTGCCTGCTAAATAATTTGCCTGCAAAATAATTTGCCTGCAAAATATTTTGCCTGCTAAATAATTTGCCTGCAAAATAATTTGCCTGCAAAATAATTTGCCTGCTAAATAATTTGCCTGCAAAATAATTTGCCAAAACCCTAATAATTTGCCTAAAAAAATAATTTGCCTGCTAAATAATTTGCCTGCAAAATAATTTGCCTGCAAAATAATTTGCCAAGATAATTTGCCAAGATAATTTGCCTGCAAAATAATTTGCCAAAACCCTAATAATTTGCCTAAAAAAATAATTTGCCTGCAAAATAATTTGCCTGCAAAATAATTTGCCTGCAAAATAATTTGCCTGCAAAATAATTTGCCTGCTAAATAATTTGCCTGCAAAATAATTTGCCTGCAAAATATTTTGCCTGCTAAATAATTTGCCTGCAAAATAATTTGCCTGCAAAATAATTTGCCTGCTAAATAATTTGCCTGCAAAATAATTTGCCAAAACCCTAATAATTTGCCTAAAAAAATAATTTGCCTGCTAAATAATTTGCCTGCAAAATAATTTGCCTGCAAAATAATTTGCCAAAAAATAAGTATTTTTTAAAAAGTATTTTTTTAAAAGTATTTTGTAAAAAGTATTTTGTAAAAAGTATTTTGTAAAAAGTATTTTGTAAAATAATTTGCCTGCTAAATAATTTGCCTGCTAAATAATTTGCCTGCTAAATAATTTGCCAAAATAATTTGCCAAAAAGTATTTTGTAAAAAGTATTTTGTAAAAAGTATTTTGTAAAAAGTATTTTGTAAAAAGTATTTTGTAAAAAGTATTTTGTAAAAAGTATTTTGTAAAATAATATGCCTGCAAAATAATTTGCCAAAACCCTAATAATTTGCCTAAAAAAATAATTTGCCTGCAAAATAATTTGCCAAAACCCTAATAATTTGCCTAAAAAAATAATTTGCCTGCAAAATAATTTGCCAAAATAATTTGCCAAAATAATTTGCCAAAAAGTATTTTGCAAAAAGTATTTTGTAAAAAGTATTTTGTAAAAAGTATTTTGTAAAAAGTATTTTGTAAAAAGTATTTTGTAAAATAATATGCCTGCAAAATAATTTGCCAAAACCCTAATAATTTGCCTAAAAAAATAATTTGCCTGCAAAATAATTTGCCAAAACCCTAATAATTTGCCTAAAAAAATAATTTGCCTGCAAAATAATTTGCCAAAATAATTTGCCAAAATAATTTGCCAAAAAGTATTTTGCAAAAAGTATTTTGTAAAAAGTATTTTGTAAAAAGTATTTTGCCTGCAAAATAATTTGCCTGCAAAATAATTTGCCCCCCAAAATAATTTGCCAAAATAATTTGCCAAAAAGTATTTTGCAAAAAGTATTTTGTAAAAAGTATTTTGTAAAAAGTATTTTGTAAAAAGTATTTTGTAAAAAGTATTTTGTAAAATAATATGCCTGCAAAATAATTTGCCTGCAAAATAATTTGCCTGCAAAATAATTTGCCTGCAAAATAATTTGCCTGCTAAATAATTTGCCAAGATAATTTGCCTGCAAAATAATTTGCCTGCAAAATAATTTGCCTGCAAAATAATTTGCCAAGATAATTTGCCTGCAAAATAATTTGCCTGCTAAATAATTTGCCTGCTAAATAATTTGCCAAAGCCTGCTAAATAATTTGCCTGCAAAATAATTTGCCAAAATAATTTGCCAAAACCCTAATAATTTGCCTGCAAAATAATTTGCCTGCTAAATAATTTGCCTGCTAAATAATTTGCCTGCAAAATATTTTGCCTGCTAAATAATTTGCCTGCAAAATAATTTGCCTGCAAAATAATTTGCCTGCAAAATAATTTGCCAAAACCCTAATAATTTGCCTAAAAAAATAATTTGCCAAAACCCTAATAATATGCCTGCAAAATAATTTGCCTGCTAAATAATTTGCCTGCAAAATAATTTGCCTGCAAAATATTTTGCCTGCTAAATAATTTGCCTGCAAAATAATTTGCCTGCAAAATAATTTGCCTGCAAAATATTTTGCCTGCTAAATAATTTGCCTGCAAAATAATTTGCCAAAACCCTAATAATTTGCCTAAAAAAATAATTTGCCTGCTAAATAATTTGCCTGCAAAATAATTTGCCTGCAAAATAATTTGCCTGCAAAATAATTTGCCTGCAAAATAATTTGCCAAAAAATAATTTGCCAAAATAATTTGCCAAAAAGTATTTTGTAAAAAGTATTTTGTAAAAAGTATTTTGCTAAATAATTTGCCTGCTAAATAATTTGCCTGCAAAATAATTTGCCTGCAAAATATTTTGCCTGCAAAATAATTTGCCTGCTAAATAATTTGCCTGCAAAATAATTTGCCAAAACCCTAATAATTTGCCTAAAAAAATAATTTGCCTGCTAAATAATTTGCCTGCAAAATAATTTGCCTGCAAAATAATTTGCCAAGATAATTTGCCAAGATAATTTGCCTGCAAAATAATTTGCCAAAACCCTAATAATTTGTCTAAAAAAATAATTTGCCTGCAAAATAATTTGCCTGCAAAATAATTTGCCTGCAAAATAATTTGCCTGCTAAATAATTTGCCTGCAAAATAATTTGCCTGCAAAATATTTTGCCTGCTAAATAATTTGCCTGCAAAATAATTTGCCTGCAAAATAATTTGCCTGCTAAATAATTTGCCTGCAAAATAATTTGCCAAAACCCTAATAATTTGCCTAAAAAAATAATTTGCCTGCAAAATAATTTGCCTGCAAAATAATTTGCCTGCAAAATAATTTGCCAAAAAATAAGTATTTTGTAAAAAGTATTTTGTAAAAAGTATTTTGTAAAAAGTATTTTGTAAAAAGTATTTTGTAAAATAATTTGCCTGCAAAATAATTTGCCTGCTAAATAATTTGCCTGCTAAATAATTTGCCTGCAAAATAATTTGCCTGCAAAATAATTTGCCTGCTAAATAATTTGCCTGCAAAATAATTTGCCAAAACCCTAATAATTTGCCTAAAAAAATAATTTGCCTGCTAAATAATTTGCCTGCAAAATAATTTGCCTGCAAAATAATTTGCCTGCAAAATAATTTGCCAAAAAATAAGTATTTTTTAAAAAGTATTTTGTAAAAAGTATTTTGTAAAATAATTTGCCTGCAAAATAATTTGCCTGCTAAATAATTTGCCTGCTAAATAATTGAAATTGGAAATTGGAAATTGCGGAAATTGCGGAAATTGTGGAAATTTTGGGAATTGCGGAAATTGCGGAAATTGGAAATTGCGGAAATTGGAAATTGCGGAAATTGCGGAAATTGGAAATTGCGGAAATTGGAAATTGTGGAAATTGCGGAAATTGGCAATTGCGGAAATTGCGGAAATTGGAAATTGTGGAAATTGCGGATATTGGCAATTGTGGAAATTGCGGAAATTGGAAATTGCGGAAATTGGAAATTGCGGAAATTGCGGAAATTGTGGAAATTTTGGAAATTGCGGAAATTGGCAATTGCGGAAATTGCGGAAATTGGAAATTGCGGAAATTGGAAATTGCGGAAATTGCGGAAATTGCGGAAATTGGAAATTGTGTAAATTGCGGAAATTGGCAATTGCGGAAATTGCGGAAATTGGAAATTGCGGAAATTGGAAATTGCGGAAATTGCGGAAATTGCGGAAATTGTGGAAATTTTGGAAATTGTGGAAATTGCGGAAATTACGGAAATTGCGGAAATTGGAAATTGCGGAAATTGCGGAAATTGCGGAAATTGGAAATTGTGGAAATTGCGGAAATTGGCAATTGCGGAAATTGCGGAAATTGGAAATTGTGGAAATTGCGGAAATTGGCAATTGTGGAAATTGCGGAAATTGGAAATTGCGGAAATTGGAAATTGCGGAAATTGCGGAAATTGTGGAAATTTTGGAAATTGCGGAAATTGGCAATTGCGGAAATTGCGGAAATTGGAAATTGCGGAAATTGGAAATTGCGGAAATTGGAAATTGCGGAAATTGGAAATTGCGGAAATTGCGGAAATTGGAAATTGCGGAAATTGGAAATTGTGGAAATTGCGGAAATTGGCAATTGCGGAAATTGCGGAAATTGGAAATTGTGGAAATTGCGGAAATTGGCAATTGTTGAAATTGCGGAAATTGGAAATTGCGGAAATTGGAAATTGCGGAAATTGGAAATTGCGGAAATTGGAAATTGCGGAAATTGGAAATTGTGGAAATTGCGGAAATTGGCAATTGCGGAAATTGCGGAAATTGGAAATTGTGGAAATTGCGGAAATTGGCAATTGTGGAAATTGCGGAAATTGGAAATTGCGGAAATTGGAAATTGCGGAAATTGCGGAAATTGTGGAAATTTTGGAAATTGCGGAAATTGGCAATTGCGGAAATTGCGGAAATTGGAAATTGCGGAAATTGGAAATTGCGGAAATTGCGGAAATTGTGGAAATTTTGGGAATTGCGGAAATTGCGGAAATTGGAAATTGCGGAAATTGGAAATTGCGGAAATTGCGGAAATTGGAAATTGCGGAAATTGGAAATTGTGGAAATTGCGGAAATTGGCAATTGTGGAAATTGCGGAAATTGGAAATTGCGGAAATTGCGGAAATTGTGGAAATTTTGGAAATTGCGGAAATTGGCAATTGCGGAAATTGCGGAAATTGGAAATTGCGGAAATTGGAAATTGCGGAAATTGCGGAAATTGTGGAAATTTTGGGAATTGCGGAAATTGCGGAAATTGGAAATTGCGGAAATTGGAAATTGGAAATTGCGGAAATTGGAAATTGCGGAAATTGCGGAAATTGGAAATTGCGGAAATTGGAAATTGTGGAAATTGTGGAAATTGCGGAAATTGTGGAAATTGCGGAAATTGGCAATTGTGGAAATTGCGGAAATTGGAAATTGCGGAAATTGGAAATTGCGGAAATTGCGGAAATTTTGGAAATTTTGGAAATTGCGGAAATTGGCAATTGCGGAAATTGCGGAAATTGGAAATTGCGGAAATTGGAAATTGCGGAAATTGCGGAAATTGGAAATTGCGGAAAAAAGGTTTTATTATAAAAAATAACCCATCCTTTTTTTTCTAACACTCCGCAATTTGCTAATGTTTCCCATCCTTTCCGGTAAATACAACACATTGAGCAGGGCACTGCAGGGAGTTGAACCCCGTTCCGGTAAACCAGAAGTCCGACACCAGTGCCTTAGTTTTTGTGTTGTTCATTTACAGGTCCAGGTGTGCATACGCATGTGCGCCTGTGCGTGTGTAGGTGCACGCTTCAATATAACCCATCGTTTTTTTCATTTTTTCAATATTGTCAAATCATCAAAAATGATGAAAAACGGCGCGCTATAGTATGCCGTACGATATGGGCTATAGCCCATGGTCCAAAATGATGAGAAACGAGGCTAACTTTTTTTTCCAAAATTTAAAAAAACATGGGTGTTACATTCCCCTTTTTAGGTCTAGGGGTATAAGAAGAGGATGCAACACGGCTGGCATGATAATTGTTATTTATTCACGTTATAAGGATAAGGTATCATAATAATAAACAATAAAGATGTACAACTGGAATACAAACGAAAAGACAGGCTATATGGGGCAACTCAAAGAAACCATCAAAACTATCTAGCCCTATTCTAAAGTATCGCACAACACTCTTACCTAACTCTAACCAATGAATGAAATGAAATGTACACAAAGTCAATCTACCTAAACTGTCTACGCTAACTACTGCCTAACAAAGATTTACAAAAAGTACGCACCGATACGCTGTAAGTATATATTATATATTATATATCTCTATATATATATATATATATATAATTATAATCAGTTGTATCTTTAAGCTCTGAACCACCAATGACCGAAATAAAGCTCAGGGGACCACACACAGGTTTAGCCCCTGGCCTATGCTTATTAAACAGATTTGATCTTGAGCGTTTTAACTAGCTCCTACACGGACAAAGTACTGCTCAGTATGAGGTGACTGAGAGACAATGCCAATGAGTGCATGTCACAGGTGCTGCTAAGTAGTCTTCACAGTCTAGTCCTCTGAGCGCGGATTGGCTCCTGGTGACTAGGAGGTGGGCAGACAGCAAGGAGGTTGATGGTTCTTCTCCGCCTCCACGCCCCACAGCAGACCAGACCTGTGACTGAAAGTGTTGATCAGCACTCTGTACAATGCAACCCATTCATGATATATTATATATACATATATATACACATACAAACATAACCACGTTATCATATGATATATATATATATATATATATATATATATATATATAAATATAATCATTACTTTATCATCTCATAACTATAAACATACTCCCCGATTATGTAACAATGGGCTATAACCCATCGTTTTTGTCATTTTGTCATTTTTTTCAAATCGTCAAAAATGATGAAAAACGGCGCGCTATAGTATGCCGTACGATATGGGCTATAGCCCATGGTCCAAAATGATGAGAAACGAGGCTAACTTTTTTTCCCCCAAAATTTCAAAAACATGGGCTATAACCCATCGTTTTTGTCATTTCGTCATTTTTGTCAAATCCTCAAAAATGATGAAAAACGGCGCGCTATAGTATGCCGTACGATATGGGCTATAGCCCATGGTCCAAAATGATGAGAAACGAGGCTAACTTTTTTTTTCAAAATTTCAAAAACATGGGCTATAACCCATCGTTTTTGTAATTTCGTCATTTTTTTTCAAATCGTCAAAAATGATGAAAAACGGCGCGCTATAGTATGCCGTACGATATGGGCTATAGCCCATGGTCCAAAATGATGAGAAACGAGGCTAACTTTTTTTTCCAAAATTTCAAAAAACATGGGCTATAACCCATCGTTTTTGTCATTTTTTTCAAATCCTCAAAAATGATGAAAAACGGCGCGCTATAGTATGCCGTACGATATGGGCTATAGCCCATGGTCCAAAATGATGAGAAACGAGGCTAACTTTTTTTTGCAAAATTTCAAAAAACATGGGCTATAACCCATCGTTTTTGTCATTTCGTCATTTTTTTCAAATCCTCAAAAATGATGAAAAACGGCGCGCTATAGTATGCCGTACGATATGGGCTATAGCCCATGGTCCAAAATGATGAGAAACGAGGCTAACTTTTTTTTTCAAAATTTCTAAAAACATGGGCTATAACCCATCGTTTTTGTCATTTCGTCATTTTTTTCAAATCCTCAAAAATGATGAAAAACGGCGCGCTATAGTATGCCGTACGATATGGGCTATAGCCAATGGTCCAAAATGATGAGAAACGAGGCTAACTTTTTTTTTCAAAATTTCAAAAAACATGGGCTATAACCCATCGTTTTTGTCATTTCGTCATTTTTTTCAAATCCTCAAAAATGATGAAAAACGGCGCGCTATAGTATGCCGTACGATATGGGCTATAGCCCATGGTCCAAAATGATGAGAAACGAGGCTAACTTTTTTTTTCAAAATTTCAAAAAACATGGGCTATAACCCATCGTTTTTGTCATTTCGTCATTTTTTTCAAATCCTCAAAAATGATGAAAAACGGCGCGCTATAGTATGCCGTACGATATGGGCTATAGCCAATGGTCCAAAATGATGAGAAACGAGGCTAACTTTTTTTTTCAAAATTTCAAAAAACATGGGCTATAACCCATCGTTTTTGTCATTTCGTCATTTTTTTCAAATCCTCAAAAATGATGAAAAACGGCGCGCTATAGTATGCCGTACGATATGGGCTATAGCCCATGGTCCAAAATGATGAGAAACGAGGCTAACTTTTTTTTTCAAAATTTCAAAAAACATGGGCTATAACCCATCGTTTTTGTCATTTCGTCATTTTTTTCAAATCCTCAAAAATGATGAAAAACGGCGCGCTATAGTATGCCGTACGATATGGGCTATAGCCAATGGTCCAAAATGATGAGAAACGAGGCTAACTTTTTTTTTCAAAATTTCAAAAAACATGGGCTATAACCCATCGTTTTTGTCATTTCGTCATTTTTTTCAAATCCTCAAAAATGATGAAAAACGGCGCGCTATAGTATGCCGTACGATATGGGCTATAGCCCATGGTCCAAAATGATGAGAAACGAGGCTATCTTTTTTTTTCAAAATGTCTAAAAACATGGGCTATAACCCATCGTTTTTGTCATTTCGTCATTTTTTTCAAATCCTCAAAAATGATGAAAAACGGCGCGCTATAGTATGCCGTACGATATGGGCTATAGCCCATGGTCCAAAATGATGAGAAACGAGGCTAACTTTTTTTTGCAAAATTTCAAAAAACATGGGCTATAACCCATCGTTTTTGTCATTTCGTCATTTTTTTCAAATCCTCAAAAATGATGAAAAACGGCGCGCTATAGTATGCCGTACGATATGGGCTATAGCCCATGGTCCAAAATGATGAGAAACGAGGCTAACTTTTTTTTTCAAAATTTCTAAAAACATGGGCTATAACCCATCGTTTTTGTCATTTCGTAATTTTTTTCAAATCCTCAAAAATGATGAAAAACGGCGCGCTATAGTATGCCGTACGATATGGGCTTTTATGGCTATTTTATATAGTTTAATAATAATATTAAACATTTAATAATAATATAGCTATTAAACTATATTATTAAACTATATTATTAAACTATATTATTAAACTATATTATTAAACTATATTATTAAACTATATTATTAAAGTATATTATTAAAGTATATTATTAAGTATATTATTAAAGTATATTATTAAACTATATTATTAAACTATATTATTAAACTATATTATTAAACTATAGTATAAAGTATATTATTAAAGTATATTATTAAAGTATATTATTAAACTATATTATTAAACTATATTATTAAACTATATTATTAAAGTATATTATTAAACTATATTATTAAGTATATTATTAAGTATATTATTAAAGTATATTATTAAAGTATATTATTAAGTATATTATTAAAGTATATTATTAAAGTATATTATTAAGTATATTATTAAACTATATTATTAAAGTATATTAATAAAGTATATTAATAAACTATATTATTAAAGTATATTTTTAAAGTATATTATTAAAGTATATTATTAAAGTATATTATTAAGTATATTATTAAACTATATTATTAAACTATATTATTAAAGTATATTATTAAAGTATATTATTAAAGTATATTATTAAAGTATATTATTAAAGTATATTATTAAACTATATTATTAAGTATATTATTAAAGTATATTATTAAAGTATATTATTAAACTATATTATTAAGTATATTATTAAGTATATTATTAAACTATATTATTAAACTATATTATTAAGTATATTATTAAACTATATTATTAAAGTATATTATTAAAGTATATTATTAAACTATATTATTCAACTATATTATTAAAGTATATTATTAAAGTATATTATTAAAGTATATTATTAAACTATATTATTAAACTATATTATTAAGTATATTATTAAACTATATTATTAAAGTATATTATTAAACTATATTATTAAAGTATATTATTAAAGTATATTATTAAAGTATATTATTAAACTATATTATTAAACTATATTATTAAAGTATATTATTAAACTATATTATTAAACTATATTATTCAACTATATTATTAAAGTATATTATTAAACTATATTATTAAACTATATTATTAAGTATATTATTAAGTATATTATTAAAGTATATTATTAAAGTATATTATTAAACTATATTATTAAGTATATTATTAAGTATATTATTAAAGTATATTATTCAACTATATTATTAAAGTATATTATTAAAGTATATTATTAAAGTATATTATTAAACTATATTATTCAACTATATTATTAAACTATATTATTAAACTTTATTATTAAAGTATATTATTAAACTATATTATTAAACTATATTATTCAACTATATTATTAAAGTATATTATTAAACTATATTATTAAACTATATTATTAAGTATATTATTAAGTATATTATTAAAGTATATTATTAAAGTATATTATTAAACTATATTATTAAGTATATTATTAAGTATATTATTAAAGTATATTATTCAACTATATTATTCAACTATATTATTAAAGTATATTATTAAAGTATATTTTTAAACTATATTATTAAGTATATTATTAAGTATATTATTAAAGTATATTATTAAACTATATTATTAAGTATATTATTAAAGTATATTATTAAAGTATATTATTCAAGTATATTATTAAAGTATATTATTAAAGTATATTATTAAAGTATATTATTAAAGTATATTATTCAAGTATATTATTAAAGTATATTATTAAACTATATTATTAAGTATATTATTAAACTATATTATTAAAGTATATTATTAAGTATATTATTAAACTATATTATTAAAGTATATTAATAAAGTATATTATTAAAGTATATTTTTAAAGTATATTATTAAAGTATATTATTAAAGTATATTATTAAGTATATTATTAAACTATATTATTAAAGTATATTATTAAAGTATATTATTAAAGTATATTATTAAACTATATTATTAAACTATATTATTAAACTATATTATTAAGTATATTATTAAACTATATTATTAAACTATATTATTAAGTATATTATTAAGTATATTATTAAACTATATTATTAAACTATATTATTAAGTATATTATTAAAGTATATTATTAAAGTATATTATTCAACTATATTATTAAAGTATATTATTAAAGTATATTATTAAAGTATATTATTAAGTATATTATTAAAGTATATTATTAAAGTATATTATTAAACTATATTATTAAACTATATTATTAAACTATATTATTAAACTATAGTATAAAGTATATTATTAAAGTATATTATTAAAGTATATTATTAAAGTATATTATTAAACTATATTATTAAACTATATTATTAAACTATATTATTAAAGTATATTATTAAAGTATATTATTAAACTATATTATTAAGTATATTATTAAAGTATATTATTAAAGTATATTATTAAAGTATATTATTAAACTATATTATTAAACTATATTATTAAACTATATTATTAAACTATATTATTAAGTATATTATTAAAGTATATTATTAAAGTATATTATTAAAGTATATTATTAAACTATATTATTAAACTATATTATTAAACTATATTATTAAACTATATTATTAAAGTATATTATTAAAGTATATTATTAAAGTATATTATTAAAGTATATTATTAAGTATATTATTAAAGTATATTATTAAACTATATTATTAAACTATATTATTAAACTATATTATTAAACTATAGTATAAAGTATATTATTAAAGTATATTATTAAAGTATATTATTAAAGTATATTATTAAACTATATTATTAAACTATATTATTAAAGTATATTATTAAACTATATTATTAAGTATATTATTAAGTATATTATTAAAGTATATTATTAAAGTATATTATTAAGTATATTATTAAAGTATATTATTAAAGTATATTATTAAGTATATTATTAAACTATATTATTAAAGTATATTAATAAAGTATATTAATAAACTATATTATTAAAGTATATTTTTAAAGTATATTATTAAAGTATATTATTAAAGTATATTATTAAGTATATTATTAAAGTATATTATTAAACTATATTATTAAAGTATATTATTAAAGTATATTATTAAAGTATATTATTAAAGTATATTATTAAACTATATTATTAAGTATATTATTAAAGTATATTATTAAACTATATTATTAAACTATATTATTAAGTATATTATTAAGTATATTATTAAACTATATTATTAAACTATATTATTAAGTATATTATTAAACTATATTATTAAAGTATATTATTAAACTATATTATTAAACTATATTATTCAACTATATTATTAAAGTATATTATTAAAGTATATTATTAAAGTATATTATTAAAGTATATTATTAAACTATATTATTAAACTATATTATTAAACTATATTATTAAGTATATTATTAAACTATATTATTAAAGTATATTATTAAACTATATTATTAAAGTATATTATTAAACTATATTATTAAAGTATATTATTAAACTATATTATTCAACTATATTATTAAACTATATTATTAAACTATATTATTAAAGTATATTATTAAACTATATTATTAAACTATATTATTCAACTATATTATTAAAGTATATTATTAAACTATATTATTAAACTATATTATTAAGTATATTATTAAGTATATTATTAAAGTATATTATTAAAGTATATTATTAAACTATATTATTAAGTATATTATTAAGTATATTATTAAAGTATATTATTCAACTATATTATTAAAGTATATTATTAAAGTATATTATTAAAGTATATTATTAAACTATATTATTCAACTATATTATTAAACTATATTATTAAACTATATTATTAAAGTATATTATTAAACTATATTATTAAACTATATTATTCAACTATATTATTAAAGTATATTATTAAAGTATATTATTAAACTATATTATTAAGTATATTATTAAGTATATTATTAAAGTATATTATTAAAGTATATTATTAAAGTATATTATTAAAGTATATTATTAAACTATATTATTAAGTATATTATTAAGTATATTATTAAAGTATATTATTCAACTATATTATTCAACTATATTATTAAAGTATATTATTAAAGTATATTTTTAAACTATATTATTAAGTATATTATTAAGTATATTATTAAAGTATATTATTAAACTATATTATTAAGTATATTATTAAAGTATATTATTAAAGTATATTATTCAAGTATATTATTAAAGTATATTATTAAAGTATATTATTAAAGTATATTATTCAAGTATATTATTAAAGTATATTATTAAACTATATTATTAAGTATATTATTAAACTATATTATTAAAGTATATTATTAAGTATATTATTAAAGTATATTTTTAAAGTATATTATTAAAGTATATTATTAAAGTATATTTTTAAAGTATATTATTAAAGTATATTATTAAAGTATATTATTAAGTATATTATTAAACTATATTATTAAACTATATTATTAAAGTATATTATTAAAGTATATTATTAAAGTATATTATTAAAGTATATTATTAAACTATATTATTAAGTATATTATTAAACTATATTATTAAACTATATTATTAAACTATATTATTAAGTATATTATTAAGTATATTATTAAACTATATTATTAAACTATATTATTAAGTATATTATTAAAGTATATTATTAAAGTATATTATTCAACTATATTATTAAAGTATATTATTAAAGTATATTATTAAAGTATATTATTAAGTATATTATTAAAGTATATTATTAAAGTATATTATTAAACTATATTATTAAACTATAGTATAAAGTATATTATTAAAGTATATTATTAAAGTATATTATTAAAGTATATTATTAAACTATATTATTAAAGTATATTATTAAAGTATATTATTAAAGTATATTATTAAACTATATTATTAAACTATATTATTAAGTATATTATTAAAGTATATTATTAAAGTATATTATTAAGTATATTATTAAAGTATATTATTAAAGTATATTATTAAACTATATTATTAAACTATAGTATAAAGTATATTATTAAAGTATATTATTAAAGTATATTATTAAACTATATTATTAAACTATAGTATAAAGTATATTATTAAAGTATATTATTAAAGTATATTATTAAAGTATATTATTAAACTATATTATTAAAGTATATTATTAAAGTATATTATTAAAGTATATTATTAAACTATATTATTAAGTATATTATTAAAGTATATTATTAAAGTATATTATTAAACTATATTATTAAACTATAGTATAAAGTATATTATTAAAGTATATTATTAAAGTATATTATTAAAGTATATTATTAAAGTATATTATTAAACTATATTATTAAACTATATTATTAAAGTATATTATTAAAGTATATTATTAAACTATATTATTAAACTATATTATTAAGTATATTATTAAAGTATATTATTAAAGTATATTATTAAACTATATTATTAAGTATATTATTAAAGTATATTATTAAAGTATATTATTAAGTATATTATTAAACTATATTATTAAAGTATATTAATAAAGTATATTAATAAACTATATTATTAAAGTATATTTTTAAAGTATATTATTAAAGTATATTATTAAAGTATATTATTAAGTATATTATTAAACTATATTATTAAACTATATTATTAAAGTATATTATTAAAGTATATTATTAAAGTATATTATTAAAGTATATTATTAAACTATATTATTAAGTATATTATTAAAGTATATTATTAAAGTATATTATTAAACTATATTATTAAACTATATTATTAAACTATATTATTAAACTATATTATTAAACTATATTATTAAACTATATTATTAAGTATATTATTAAAGTATATTATTAAAGTATATTATTAAACTATATTATTAAGTATATTATTAAAGTATATTATTAAAGTATATTATTAAGTATATTATTAAACTATATTATTAAAGTATATTAATAAAGTATATTAATAAACTATATTATTAAAGTATATTTTTAAAGTATATTATTAAAGTATATTATTAAAGTATATTATTAAGTATATTATTAAACTATATTATTAAACTATATTATTAAAGTATATTATTAAAGTATATTATTAAAGTATATTATTAAAGTATATTATTAAAGTATATTATTAAAGTATATTATTAAACTATATTATTAAGTATATTATTAAAGTATATTATTAAACTATATTATTAAACTATATTATTAAGTATATTATTAAGTATATTATTAAACTATATTATTAAACTATATTATTAAGTATATTATTAAACTATATTATTAAACTATATTATTAAAGTATATTATTAAACTATATTATTCAACTATATTATTAAACTATATTATTAAACTATATTATTAAACTATATTATTAAACTATATTATTAAACTATATTATTAAACTATATTATTAAGTATATTATTAAACTATATTATTAAAGTATATTATTAAACTATATTATTAAAGTATATTATTAAAGTATATTATTAAACTATATTATTAAACTATATTATTCAACTATATTATTAAACTATATTATTCAACAAAATTATTAAACTATATTATTAAACTATATTATTAAACTATATTATTCAACTATATTATTAAACTATATTATTCAACTATATTATTAAACTATATTATTAAACTATATTATTAAACTATATTATTCAACTATATTATTAAACTATATTATTAAGTATATTATTAAGTATATTATTAAAGTATATTATTAAACTATATTATTAAGTATATTATTAAGTATATTATTAAAGTATATTATTCAACTATATTATTAAAGTATATTATTAAAGTATATTATTAAAGTATATTATTAAACTATATTATTCAACTATATTATTAAACTATATTATTAAAGTATATTATTAAAGTATATTATTAAACTATATTATTCAACTATATTATTCAACTATATTATTAAAGTATATTATTAAAGTATATTATTAAACTATATTATTAAGTATATTATTAAGTATATTATTAAAGTATATTATTAAAGTATATTATTAAACTATATTATTAAGTATATTATTAAGTATATTATTAAAGTATATTATTCAACTATATTATTCAACTATATTATTCAACTATATTATTAAAGTATATTATTAAAGTATATTTTTAAACTATATTATTAAGTATATTATTAAGTATATTATTAAAGTATATTATTATACTATATTATTAAGTATATTATTAAAGTATATTATTCAAGTATATTATTAAAGTATATTATTAAAGTATATTATTAAAGTATATTATTAAAGTATATTATTCAAGTATATTATTAAAGTATATTATTAAACTATATTATTATGTATATTATTAAAGTATATTATTAAAGTATATTATTAAGTATATTATTAAACTATATTATTAAAGTATATTAATAAACTATATTATTAAAGTATATTTTTAAAGAATATTATTAAAGTATATTATTAAAGTATATTATTAAAGTATATTATTAAGTATATTATTAAACTATATTATTAAACTATATTATTAAAGTATATTATTAAAGTATATTATTAAAGTATATTATTAAAGTATATTATTAAACTATATTATTAAGTATATTATTAAACTATATTATTAAACTATATTATTAAACTATATTATTAAGTATATTATTAAGTATATTATTAAACTATATTATTAAACTATATTATTAAGTATATTATTAAAGTATATTATTAAAGTATATTATTAAAGTATATTATTAAACTATATTATTCAACTATATTATTAAAGTATATTATTAAAGTATATTATTAAGTATATTTTTAAACTATATTATTAAAGTATATTATTAAAGTATATTATTAAAGTATATTATTAAGTATATTTTTAAACTATATTATTAAAGTATATTATTAAACTATATTATTAAAGTATATTATTAAAGTATATTATTAAAGTATATTATTAAAGTATATTATTAAACTATATTATTAAACTATATTATTAAGTATATTATTAAGTATATTATTAAACTATATTATTAAACTATATTATTAAGTATATTATTAAGTATATTATTAAACTATATTATTAAACTATATTATTAAGTATATTATTAAACTATATTATTAAAGTATATTATTAAAGTATATTATTAAAGTATATTTTTAATGTATATTATTAAAGTATATTATTAAAGTATATTATTAAGTATATTATTAAACTATATTATTAAAGTATATTATTAAACTATATTATTAAAGTATATTATTAAAGTATATTATTAAAGTATATTATTAAAGAATATTATTAAACTATATTATTAAACTATATTATTAAACTATATTATTAAACTATATTATTAAACTATATTATTAAACTATATTATTAAGTATATTATTAAAGTATATTATTAAAGTATATTATTAAACTATATTATTAAACTATATTATTAAACTATATTATTAAACTATATTATTAAACTATATTATTAAACTATATTATTAAACTATATTATTAAAGTATATTATTAAAGTATATTATTAAAGTATATTATTAAAGTATATTATTAAGTATATTATTAAAGTATATTATTCAACTATATTATTCAACTATATTATTAAAGTATATTATTAAAGTATATTTTTAAACTATATTATTAAGTATATTATTAAGTATATTATTAAAGTATATTATTAAACTATATTATTAAGTATATTATTAAAGTATATTATTCAAGTATATTATTAAAGTATATTATTAAAGTATATTATTAAAGTATATTATTAAAGTATATTATTCAAGTATATTATTAAACTATATTATTAAACTATATTATTAAGTATATTATTAAACTATATTATTAAACTATATTATTAAGTATATTATTAAACTATATTATTAAAGTATATTAATAAACTATATTATTAAAGTATATTTTTAAAGTATATTATTAAAGTATATTATTAAAGTATATTATTAAGTATATTATTAAACTATATTATTAAACTATATTATTAAAGTATATTATTAAAGTATATTATTAAAGTATATTATTAAAGTATATTATTAAACTATATTATTAAGTATATTATTAAAGTATATTATTAAACTATATTATTAAGTATATTATTAAGTATATTATTAAACTATATTATTAAACTATATTATTAAGTATATTATTAAAGTATATTATTAAAGTATATTATTAAAGTATATTATTCAACTATATTATTAAAGTATATTATTAAAGTATATTATTAAACTATATTATTAAACTATATTAATAAACTATATTATTAAACTATATTATTAAAGTATATTATTAAGTATATTATTAAAGTATATTATTAAAGTATATTATTAAAGTATATTATTAAAGTATATTATTAAAGTATATTATTAAAGTATATTATTAAAGTATATTATTAAAGTATATTATTAAGTATATTATTAAGTATATTATTAACTCATCGAATGCGCAAAGCGTTTTTAAACGTTTTATTATAGCCAAGCGCAAGAAGCGCATAACGTTTTTATACGTTTTATGGGCCAAAAAACGTTTTTTTATTGATTACTATTGTTCAACTATATTTGCGCCCGGACAACTCATAATGTAACACCGATCGGCTCTAAAAAGAGTTAAAACCCCCCCCTGCTGAAAAGAGGTGTTGGTCTGAGAAGCGTCTGGCACCGCCTATTGGTTGGTCTATGCGAGGACGTACGACGTAATGGATACGGCCGTCCGGCATAGACCAACGCAGATGTCAGGGGATCTAAAATGGATGGGACAATGCTCTTGTTTGTGTGAATACACTCGATTCCCCCTCCCCTCCTGTTTCTACATGGTTTCTCCCGAGGGAGAATGGTGGGGGGGGGGGTCTCTTCCTCTTGGATCGCATTGGCAGTTCCCCCCCCACTCCCGAGTCCCCACTGCTTTCAACTGCAAGGCTTGCGCTCTCATTCTCGGAACAAGATACAACGCGATTTGCTCTCTGCCCGTATATAAACCTGCAACGACCGGCATTTGATTTCATAACGTAACGTTTGCCAGACACATGTGGAGTTAGTCATGGACAGATTGCACATCATTATCGAGGGCCCGCCATGATACGTTGGTCGCTGATCGCAAGCCGTACTGCTGCTGCTGCTGCGCTGCTGCGCTGCTCGCAATCCAACCATCCAATCCATCCCCCTTTCTCGTTACAACAGGCTATTATAAACTCACCGTCGAGCAGCCTGCCCTGCACCTAATGTGATAAAATGAACGGCAGGACAAAATCGGATCGATTATTATCTGTCTATCAGCAACATACGGGTGTTTGTCTTGCAACGACAGGTGGTGCTTTCTCGTTTTTTTTCTTCCAAATACGTTGACGTGCTGCTTCTGCTGCCGCATCCATCTCGTTGAGTCGTTGTTTTTCTTGTTTTTTTTCCCAAACATGTCCAGACACAATCCGATCCAGTCTCGCGTCTCACCTTATAGATACGCGAGACTGGATCGATGAGGTTAGTGGTATGTCTGGACATGTTTGGAGCGGCACACGACAATCGACAATAATGTTGATTATGCAAGATCATTTCCTCAAAGCCTAGTTGCCCCCCCCCCCCCCCCCCGTTACTGCGATTGTTTGTAGCTCGAATCACAGAATGAGTTCAATGAGCGTAGGGAGAGGGCACATATGGGGCTACGATTGAAGAAAGTTTCCAAGTCCGTTTTATGATCAGATAATGTGCATCAAGACTCTCTGCTTTCATAAGAAAAAAACTAATACTGTAATTGCGAATGCAATGAGCACTTACTATGAGACCTAGCAGATCACGTCTGTCTGTCTGTCTGTCTGTCTGTGTGTGTGTGTGTGTGTGTGTGTGTGTCTGTCTGTCCCGCTTACTGTATATGTGGACCTGGCCCTTTTGTGCCCATATATGGAGCTGAGTGATTTGTGAGTCATGGTGACATGAGTGTGATGGCGTGGTCCTGCTTTGGGGACTCCTTATATGGTTATGGCTGAGTCATGGTGACATGAGTGTGATGGCGTCTTTTGTGACCATATATGGAGCTGGCGTGGTCCAAGCACTAACTATGACACCCTGCAGATCATGTCTGTAATTTATTCTAATTGTTATTGCAATTTACGATCTGCGTTCGCCTTCCGCGTTCGCGCGTCTTACTCGTAATAATAAAAATCACACCCCTGTGAAGTGAGCAGTGCAATGTTGTGAAGTGAGCAGTGCAACATTGCACTGCTCACTTCACTGGGGTGTGATTTCTATTATTATTACAGTATTAGTATTTTTCTTATGAAAGCAGAGAGTATTCTGTTTCATACGGTATATAGTATGTACATGTCGCTATAGGCCTTATTTTGTGAATATTTAGTTGTTAGGTCCATGCTCTCTAAAATTATCTTTTTCAGAGAACTTTAGAGATGGCATGGGCCTGAATAACTATTATTCACAAAATAAGGCCTATAGCGACATGTACATACTATATACCGTATGAAACAGTCGACTCTCTGCTTTCATAAGAAAAATACTAATACTGTAATAATAATAAAAATCACACCCCTGTGAAGTGAGCAGTGCAATTGCACTGCTCACTTCACAGGGGTGTGATTTTTCTGGGTGGTATTTTTCTTATGAAAGCAGAGAGTCTACTGTTTCATACGGTATATAGTATGTACATGTCGCTATAGGCTTTATTTTGTGAATAATAGTTCTTCGGGTCCATGCCTTCTCTAAAGTTCTCTGGTGGGCGCAAGCTGCATTCAATAGCCAATTAGTGACAAACTGTATATGTGTACAATGTGTACTGTTTTCCTCCTAAAAGTAGACATTCAGGGCTTTCATTCGGTATATGGTTTGTATAGGATATTATTTGTGCTCAATTTTATATCGGTCTTTTGAACTAAAAAAACTGAACTGAAATGTCTGTCAACTTCAGGCCTCCATATCTCTGTTGTTTTTTTTCACAAGCAGCGTGCAGGCAAAAGCAGGTGTTAGAAAAAGGTCAATATCTCCAGAATGGAAGATGGTAGAATCATAATTTTTTTTTTAAATTGAAGTGGACAAGTTGGGCTTTCTTTTTATTTATGCGATTGTGATTCTCGCTATAAGAGGCCCCTCGCTGTGGGCCCCCCAAAAAGCTCAAAAAGCCCATGTTAAGCCTTCAGCACCAGTAAGCCAGGGTCCGCTAGAATCTGTAGCAGTCTATGTGTTAAACTATATTATTAAAGTATATTATTAAGTATATTATTAAACTATATTATTAAAGTATATTATTAAACTATATTATTAAAGTATATTATTAAAGTATATTATTAAAGTATATTATTAAAGTATATTATTAAAGTATATTATTAAACTATATTATTAAGTATATTATTAAGTATATTATTAAACTATATTATTAAACTATATTATTAAGTATATTATTAAACTATATTATTAAAGTATATTATTAAACTATATTATTCAACTATATTATTAAAGTATATTATTAAAGTATATTATTAAACTATATTATTAAACTATATTATTAAAGTATATTATTAAGTATATTATTAAACTATATTATTAAACTATATTATTAAACTATATTATTAAAGTATATTATTAAAGTATATTATTAAAGTATATTATTAAACTATATTATTAAACTATATTATTAAACTATATTATTAAACTATATTATTAAACTATATTATTAAGTATATTATTAAAGTATATTATTAAACTATATTATTAAACTATATTATTAAAGTATATTATTAAAGTATATTATTAAACTATATTATTAAGTATATTATTAAAGTATATTATTAAACTATATTATTAAACTATATTATTAAACTATATTATTAAACTATATTATTAAACTATAGTATAAAGTATATTATTAAAGTATATTATTAAAGTATATTATTAAACTATATTATTAAACTATATTATTAAAGTATATTATTAAACTATATTATTAAACTATATTATTAAGTATATTATTAAAGTATATTATTAAAGTATATTATTAAAGTATATTATTAAAGTATATTATTAAAGTATATTATTCAAGTATATTATTAAAGTATATTATTAAACTATATTATTAAGTATATTATTAAACTATATTATTAAAGTATATTATTAAGTATATTATTAAACTATATTATTAAAGTATATTAATAAACTATATTATTAAAGTATATTTTTAAAGTATATTATTAAAGTATATTATTAAACTATATTATTAAGTATATTATTAAAGTATATTATTAAAGTATATTATTAAAGTATATTATTAAAGTATATTATTAAAGTATATTATTAAAGTATATTATTAAACTATATTATTAAGTATATTATTAAACTATATTATTAAAGTATATTATTAAAGTATATTATTAAAGTATATTATTAAAGTATATTATTAAAGTATATTATTAAAGTATATTATTAAGTATATTATTAAAGTATATTATTACCTATATTATTAAACTATATTATTAAGTATATTATTAAGTATATTATTAAACTATATTATTAAACTATATTATTAAGTATATTATTAAAGTATATTATTAAAGTATATTATTAAAGTATATTATTAAAGTATATTATTAAACTATATTATTAAAGTATATTATTAAAGTATATTATTAAGTATATTATTAAAGTATATTATTAAAGTATATTATTAAAGTATATTATTAAAGTATATTATTAAAGTATATTATTAAAGTATATTATTAAACTATATTATTAAACTATATTATTAAGTATATTATTAAGTATATTATTAAACTATATTATTAAACTATATTATTAAGTATATTATTAAACTATATTATTAAAGTTTTATTAAAGTATATTATTAAAGTATATTATTCAACTATATTATTAAAGTATATTATTAAAGTATATTATTAAACTATATTATTAAACTATATTATTAAGTATATTATTAAACTATATTATTAAAGTATATTATTAAACTATATTATTAAACTATATTATTAAAGTATATTATTAAAGTATATTATTAAAGTATATTATTAAAGTATATTATTAAAGTATATTATTAAACTATATTATTAAACTATATTATTAAACTATATTATTAAACTATATTATTAAGTATATTATTAAAGTATATTATTAAACTATATTATTAAACTATATTATTAAAGTATATTATTAAAGTATATTATTAAACTATATTATTAAAGTATATTATTAAACTATATTATTAAAGTATATTATTAAAGTATATTATTAAATTATATTATTAAGTATATTATTAAAGTATATTATTAAACTATATTATTAAACTATATTATTAAACTATATTATTAAACTATATTATTAAACTATATTATTAAAGTATATTATTAAACTATATTATTAAAGTATATTATTAAAGTATATTATTAAAGTATATTATTCAACTATATTATTAAAGTATATTATTAAAGTATATTATTAAAGTATATTATTAAAGTATATTATTAAAGTATATTATTAAAGTATATTATTAAAGTATATTATTAAGTATATTATTAAGTATATTATTAAAGTATATTATTAAAGTATATTATTAAAGTATATTATTAAGTATATTATTAAAGTATATTATTAAAGTATATTATTAAGTATATTATTAAGTATATTATTAAAGTATATTATTAAAGTATATTATTAAAGTATATTATTAAGTATATTATTAAAGTATATTATTAAAGTATATTATTAAAGTATATTATTAAGTATATTATTAAGTATATTATTAAAGTATATTATTAAAGTATATTATTAAACTATATTATTAAGTATATTATTAAAGTATATTATTAAAGTATATTATTCAAGTATATTATTAAAGTATATTATTCAACTATATTATTAAAGGATATTATTAAAGGATATTATTCAACTATATTATTAAGTATATTATTAAAGTATATTATTAAACTATATTATTAAGTATATTATTAAGTATATTATTAAAGTATATTATTAAACTATATTATTAACTATATTATTAAAGTATATTATTAAAGTATATTATTAAAGTATATTATTCAACTATATTATTAAAGTATATTATTAAAGTATATTATTAAAGTATATTATTAAAGTATATTATTAAAGTATATTATTAAAGTATATTATTAAGTATATTATTAAAGTATATTATTAAACTATATTATTAAACTATATTATTAAGTATATTATTAAGTATATTATTAAAGTATATTATTAAACTATATTATTAACTATATTATTAAAGTATATTATTAAAGTATATTATTAAAGTATATTATTCAACTATATTATTAAAGTATATTATTAAAGTATATTATTAAACTATATTATTAAACTATATTATTAAAGTATATTATTCAAGTATATTATTAAAGTATATTATTAAAGTATATTATTAAACTATATTATTAAACTATATTATTAAACTATATTATTAAGTATATTATTAAACTATATTATTAAACTATATTTTTAAACTATATTATTAAGTATATTATTAAGTACATTATTAAAGTATATTATTAAACTATATTATTAACTATATTATTAAAGTATATTATTAAAGTATATTATTAAAGTATATTATTCAACTATATTATTAAAGTATATTATTAAAGTATATTATTAAAGTATATTATTAAAGTATATTATTCAAGTATATTATTAAAGTATATTATTAAAGTATATTATTAAAGTATATTATTAAAGTATATTATTAAGTATATTATTAAACTATATTATTAAACTATATTATTAAGTATATTATTAAGTATATTAAAGTATATTATTAAAGTATATTATTAAAGTATATTATTAAAGTATATTATTAAAGTATATTATTAAAGTATATTATTAAGTATATTATTAAGTATATTATTAAAGTATATTATTAAAGTATATTATTAAAGTATATTATTAAGTATATTATTAAAGTATATTATTAAAGTATATTATTAAAGTATATTATTAAGTATATTATTAAGTATATTATTAAACTATATTATTAAGTATATTATTAAACTATATTATTAAACTATATTATTAAACTATATTATTAAACTATATTATTAAACTATATTATTAAGTATATTATTAAAGTATATTATTAAAGTATATTATAAAGTATATTATTAAGTATATTATTAAAGTATATTTTTTAAAGTATATTATTAAAGTATATTATTAAAGTATATTATTAAAGTATATTATTAAACTATATTATTAAGTATATTATTAAACTATATTATTAAGTATATTATTAAACTATATTATTAAAGTATATTATTAAAGTATATTATTAAACTATATTATTAAACTATATTATTAAAGTATATTATTAAACTATATTATTAAGTATATTATTAAACTATATTATTAAAGTATATTAATAAAGTATATTAATAAACTATATTATTAAACTATAGTATTAAAGTATATTATTAAACTATATTATTAAAGTATATTATTAAACTATATTATTAAAGTATATTATTAAACTATATTATTAAAGTATATTATTAAACTATATTATTAAAGTATATTATTAAAGTATATCATTAAACTATATTATTAAAGTATATTATTAAAGTATATTATTAAACTATATTATTAAACTATATTATTAAACTATATTATTAAGTATATTATTAAACTATATTATTAAACTATATTATTAAGTATATTATTAAACTATATTATTAAAGTATATTATTAAAGTATATTATTAAAGTATATTATTAAACTATATTATTAAAGTATATTATTAAACTATATTATTAAAGTATATTAATAAAGTATATTAATAAACTATATTATTAAAGTATATTATTAAAGTATATTATTAAACTATATTATTAAACTATAGTATTAAAGTATATTATTAAACTATATTATTAAAGTATATTATTAAACTATATTATTAAAGTATATTATTAAACTATATTATTAAAGTATATTATTAAACTATATTATTAAAGTATATTATTAAAGTATATTATTAAACTATATTATTAAACTATATTATTAAACTATATTATTAAACTATATTATTAAACTATATTATTAAGTATATTATTAAACTATATTATTAAACTATATTATTAAAGTATATTTTTAAAGTATATTATTATTATTAAAGTATATTATTAAACTATATTATTCAACTATATTATTAAACTATATTATTAAAGTATATTATTAAACTATAGTATTAAAGTATATTATTAACCTATATTATTAAGTATATTATTAAACTATATTATTAAGTATATTATTAAGTATATTAATAAAGTATATTATTAAACTATATTATTAAGTATATTATTAAACTATATTATTCAACTATATTATTAAAGTATATTATTAAAGTATATTATTAAACTATATTATTAAAGTATATTATTAAAGTATATTATTAAAGTATATTATTAAAGTATATTATTAAAGTATATTATTAAGTATATTATTAAAGTATATTATTAAAGGATATTATTAAAGGATATTATTCAACTATATTATTAAGTATATTATTAAACTATATTATTAAACTATATTATTAAGTATATTATTAACTATATTATTAAAGTATATTATTAAACTATATTATTAACTATATTATTAAAGTATATTATTAAAGTATATTATTCAACTATATTATTAAAGTATATTATTGAAGTATATTATTAAACTATATTATTAAACTATATTATTAAAGTATATTATTAAAGTATATTATTAAAGTATATTATTAAGTATAATATTAAAGTATATTATTAAACTATATTATTAAGTATATTATTAAGTATATTATTAAAGTATATTATTAAAGTATATTATTAACTATATTATTAAAGTATATTATTAAAGTATATTATTAAAGTATATTATTCAACTATATTATTAAAGTATATTATTAAAGTATATTATTCAACTATATTATTCAACTATATTATTAAAGTATATTATTAAAGTATATTATTCAACTATATTATTAAAGTATATTATTAAAGTATATTATTAAACTATATTATTAAACTATATTATTAAAGTATATTATTAAGTATATTATTAAACTATATTATTAAACTATATTATTAAACTATATTATTAAGTATATTATTAAGTATATTAAAGTATATTAAAGTATATTATTAAAGTATATTATTAAAGTATATTATTAAAGTATATTATTAAAGTATATTATTAAAGTATATTATTAAGTATATTATTAAAGTATATTATTAAAGTATATTATTAAAGTATATTATTAAGTATATTATTAAGTATATTATTAAAGTATATTATTAAACTATATTATTAACTATATTATTAAAGTATATTATTAAAGTATATTATTAAAGTATATTATTCAACTATATTATTAAAGTATATTATTAAACTATATTATTAAACTATATTATTAAAGTATATTATTCAAGTATATTATTAAAGTATATTATTAAACTATATTATTAAAGTATATTATTAAACTATATTATTAAAGTATATTATTAAGTGTATTATTAAACTATATTATTAAACTATATTATTAAGTATATTATTAAGTATATTAAAGTATATTATTAAAGTATATTATTAAAGTATATTATTAAAGTATATTATTAAAGTATATTATTAAAGTATATTATTAAGTATATTATTAAACTATATTATTAAACTATATTATTAAAGTATATTATTAAAGTATATTATTAAACTATATTATTAAACTATATTATTAAACTATATTATTAAGTATATTATTAAACTATATTATTAAACTATATTATTAAGTATATTATTAAAGTATATTATTAAAGTATATTATTAAGTATATTATTAAGTATATTATTAAAGTATATTTTTTAAAGTATATTATTAAACTATATTATTAAAGTATATTATTAAAGTATATTATTAAAGTATATTATTAAACTATATTATTAAGTATATTATTAAACTATATTATTAAACTATATTATTAAGTATATTATTAAGTATATTATTAAACTATATTATTAAAGTATATTATTAAACTATATTATTAAACTATATTATTAACTATATTATTAAAGTATATTATTAAAGTATATTATTAAGTATATTATTAAACTATATTATTAAAGTATATTATTAAAGTATATTATTAAACTATATTATTAAACTATATTATTAAACTATATTATTAAAGTATATTATTAAACTATATTATTAAGTATATTATTAAACTATATTATTAAAGTATATTATTAAACTATAGTATAAAGTATATTATTAAAGTATATTATTAAAGTATATTATTAAAGTATATTATTAAACTATATTATTAAGTATATTATTAAAGTATATTATTAAACTATATTATTAAGTATATTATTAAGTATATTATTAAAGTATATTATTAAACTATATTATTAACTATATTATTAAAGTATATTATTAAAGTATATTATTAAACTATATTATTAAACTATATTATTAAGTATATTATTAAAGTATATTATTAAACTATATTATTAAGTATATTATTAAGTATATTATTAAACTATATTATTAAACTATATTATTAAGTATATTATTAAAGTATATTATTAAAGTATAGTATTCAACTATATTATTAAAGTATATTATTAAAGTATATTATTAAACTATATTATTAAACTATATTATTAAAGTATATTATTAAACTATATTATTAAAGTATATTATTAAGTATATTATTAAACTATATTATTAAAGTATATTATTAAAGTATATTATTAAAGTATATTATTAAAGTATATTATTAAAGTATATTATTAAAGTATATTATTAAACTATATTATTAAGTATATTATTAAACTATATTATTAAACTATATTATTAAGTATATTATTAAACTATATTATTAAAGTATATTATTAAACTATATTATTAAAGTATATTATTAAGTATATTATTAAACTATATTATTAAACTATATTATTAAGTATATTATTAAGTATATTAAAGTATATTATTAAAGTATATTATTAAAGTATATTATTAAGTATATTATTAAGTATATTATTAAAGTATATTATTAAAGTATATTATTAAAGTATATTATTAAGTATATTATTAAAGTATATTATTAAAGTATATTATTAAGTATATTATTAAGTATATTATTAAGTATATTATTAAACTATATTATTAAACTATATTATTAAGTATATTATTAAAGTATATTATTAAAGTATATTATTAAACTATATTATTAAACTATATTATTAAGTATATTATTAAAGTATATTATTAAAGTATATTATTAAGTATATTATTAAGTATATTATTAAAGTATATTTTTTAAAGTATATTATTAAAGTATATTATTAAAGTATATTATTAAACTATATTATTAAGTATATTATTAAACTATATTATTAAACTATAATTTTATTAAGTATATTATTAAACTATATTATTAAAGTATATTAATAAAGTATATTATTAAAGTATATTATTAAAGTATATTATTAAAGTATATTATTAAAGTATATTATTAAGTATATTATTAAACTATATTATTAAAGTATATTAATAAAGTATATTAATAAACTATATTATTAAAGTATATTATTAAAGTATATTATTAAACTATAGTATTAAAGTATATTATTAAACTATATTATTAAAGTATATTATTAAACTATATTATTAAACTATATTATTAAAGTATATTATTAAAGTATATTATTAAAGTATATTATTAAAGTATATTATTAAAGTATATTATTAAACTATATTATTAAAGTATATTATTAAACTATATTATTAAGTATATTATTAAACTATATTATTAAACTATATTATTAAACTATATTATTAAAGTATATTTTTAAAGTATATTATTATTATTAAAGTATATTATTAAACTATATTATTCAACTATATTATTAAACTATATTATTAAAGTATATTATTAAACTATAGTATTAAAGTATATTATTAAACTATATTATTAAGTATATTATTAAACTATATTATTAAGTATATTATTAAGTATATTAATAAAGTATATTATTAAACTATATTATTAAGTACATTATTAAACTATATTATTCAACTATATTATTAAAGAATATTATTAAAGTATATTATTAAACTATATTATTAAAGTATATTATTATAGTATATTATTAAAGTATATTATTAAGTATATTATTAAAGTATATTATTAAAGTATATTATTAAAGTATATTATTAAAGTATATTATTAAGTATATTATTAAAGTATATTATTAAAGGATATTATTAAAGGATATTATTCAACTATATTATTAAGTATATTATTAAAGTATATTATTAAACTATATTATTAAGTATATTATTAAGTATATTATTAAAGTATATTATTAAACTATATTATTAACTATATTATTAAAGTATATTATTAAAGTATATTATTCAACTATATTATTAAAGTATATTATTAAAGTATATTATTAAAGTATATTATTAAACTATATTATTAAAGTATATTATTAAAGTATATTATTAAAGTATATTATTAAAGTATATTATTAAAGTATATTATTAAGTATATTATTAAACTATATTATTAAGTATATTATTAAGTATATTATTAAAGTATATTATTAAAGTATATTATTAACTATATTATTAAAGTATATTATTAAAGTATATTATTCAACTATATTATTAAAGTATATTATTAAAGTATATTATTAAACTATATTATTCAACTATATTATTAAAGTATATTATTAAAGTATATTATAAACTATATTATTAAACTATATTATTAAAGTATATTATTAAACTATATTATTAAACTATATTATTAAAGTATATTATTAAGTATATTATTAAACTATATTATTAAACTATATTATTAAACTATATTATTAAGTATATTATTAAGTATATTAAAGTATATTAAAGTATATTATTAAAGTATATTATTAAAGTATATTATTAAAGTATATTATTAAAGTATATTATTAAGTATATTATTAAGTATATTTTTAAAGTATATTATTAAAGTATATTATTAAGTATATTATTAAGTATATTATTAAAGTATATTATTAAACTATATTATTAACTATATTATTAAAGTATATTATTAAAGTATATTATTAAAGTATATTATTCAACTATATTATTAAAGTATATTATTAAAGTATATTATTAAACTATATTATTAAAGTATATTATTCAAGTATATTATTAAAGTATATTATTAAAGTATATTATTAAACTATATTATTAAAGTATATTATTAAACTATATTATTAAAGTATATTATTAAGTGTATTATTAAACTATATTATTAAACTATATTATTAAGTATATTATTAAGTATATTAAAGTATATTATTAAATTATATTATTAAAGTATATTATTAAAGTATATTATTAAAGTATATTATTAAGTATATTATTAAGTATATTATTAAAGTATATTATTAAAGTATATTATTAAAGTATATTATTAAAGTATATTATTAAGTATATTATTAAAGTATATTATTAAAGTATATTATTAAAGTATATTATTAAGTATATTTTTAAGTATATTATTAAGTATATTATTAAGTATATTATTAAACTATATTATTAAGTATATTATTAAACTATATTATTAAAGTATATTATTAAACTATATTATTAAACTATATTATTAAGTATATTATTAAAGTATATTATTAAAGTATATTATTAAACTATATTATTAAGTATATTATTAAACTATATTATTAAAGTATATTAATAAAGTATATTAATACACTATATTATTAAACTATATTATTAAAGTATATTATTAAAGTATATTATTAAGTATATTATTAAACTATATTATTAAAGTATATTATTAAAGTATATTATTCAAGTATATTATTAAACTATATTATTAAACTATATTATTAAACTATATTATTAAAGTATATTATTAAACTATATTATTAAGTATATTATTAAACTATATTATTAAACTATATTATTAAGTATATTATTAAAGTATATTATTAAAAAGTATATTATTAAACTATATTATTAAAGTATATTATTAAACTTTATTATTAAACTATATTATTAAAGTATATTATTAAACTATATTATTAAACTATATTATTAAGTATATTATTAAAGTATATTATTAAAGTATATTATTAAAGTATATTATTAAAGTATATTATTAAACTATATTATTAAACTATATTATTAAGTAAATTATTAAAGTATATTATTAAAGTATATTATTAAAGTATATTATTAAAGTATATTATTAAAGTATATTATTAAAGTATATTATTAAAGTATATTATTAAAGTATATTATTAAAGTATATTATTAAACTATATTATTAAACTATATTATTAAGTATATTATTAAAGTATATTATTAAAGTATATTATTAAAGTATATTATTAAAGTATATTATTCAACTATATTATTAAAGTATATTATTAAACTATATTATTAAACTATATTATTAAAGTATATTATTAAAGTATATTATTAAGTATATTATTAAACTATAATATTAAACTATATTATTAAAGTATATTATTAAACTATATTATTAAACTATATTATTAAAGTATATTATTAAACTATATTATTAAAGTATAATATTAAGTATATTATTAAAGTATATTATTAAAGTATATTATTAAAGTATATTATTAAAGTATATTATTAAAGTATATTATTAAAGTATATTATTATACTATATTATTAAAGTATATTATTAAAGTATATTATTATACTATATTATTAAAGTATATTATTAAACTATATTATTAAACTATATTATTAAACTATATTATTAAACTATATTATTAAACTATATTATTAAAGTATATTATTAAGTATATTATTAAACTATATTATTAAGTATATTATTAAACTATATTATTAAGTATATTATTAAAGTATATTATTAAACTATATTATTAAACTATATTATTAAGTATATTATTAAGTATATTATTAAACTATATTATTAAACTATATTATTAAGTATATTATTAAAGTATATTATTAAAGTATATTATTAAAGTATATTATTAAACTATATTATTCAACTATATTATTAAAGTATATTATTAAACTATATTATTAAACTATATTATTAAACTATATTATTAAAGTATATTATTAAACTATATTATTAAAGTATATTATTAAGTATATTATTAAAGTATATTATTAAAGTATATTATTAAAGTATATTATTAAAGTATATTATTAAACTATATTATTAAGTATATTATTAAACTATATTATTAAAGTATATTAATAAAGTATATTAATACACTATATTATTAAACTATATTATTAAAGTATATTATTAAAGTATATTATTAAGTATATTATTAAACTATATTATTAAAGTATATTATTAAAGTATATTATTCAAGTATATTATTAAACTATATTATTAAACTATATTATTAAACTATATTATTAAAGTATATTATTAAACTATATTATTAAGTATATTATTAAACTATATTATTAAACTATATTATTAAGTATATTATTAAAGTATATTATTAAAAAGTATATTATTAAACTATATTATTAAAGTATATTATTAAACTTTATTATTAAACTATATTATTAAAGTATATTATTAAACTATATTATTAAACTATATTATTAAGTATATTATTAAAGTATATTATTAAAGTATATTATTAAAGTATATTATTAAAGTATATTATTAAACTATATTATTAAACTATATTATTAAGTAAATTATTAAAGTATATTATTAAAGTATATTATTAAAGTATATTATTAAAGTATATTATTAAAGTATATTATTAAAGTATATTATTAAAGTATATTATTAAAGTATATTATTAAAGTATATTATTAAACTATATTATTAAACTATATTATTAAGTATATTATTAAAGTATATTATTAAAGTATATTATTAAAGTATATTATTAAAGTATATTATTCAACTATATTATTAAAGTATATTATTAAACTATATTATTAAACTATATTATTAAAGTATATTATTAAAGTATATTATTAAGTATATTATTAAACTATAATATTAAACTATATTATTAAAGTATATTATTAAACTATAATATTAAACTATATTATTAAAGTATATTATTAAACTATATTATTAAAGTATAATATTAAGTATATTATTAAAGTATATTATTAAAGTATATTATTAAAGTATATTATTAAAGTATATTATTAAAGTATATTATTAAAGTATATTATTAAAGTATATTATTAAAGTATATTATTATACTATATTATTAAAGTATATTATTAAACTATATTATTAAACTATATTATTAAACTATATTATTAAACTATATTATTAAACTATATTATTAAAGTATATTATTAAGTATATTATTAAACTATATTATTAAGTATATTATTAAACTATATTATTAAGTATATTATTAAAGTATATTATTAAACTATATTATTAAACTATATTATTAAGTATATTATTAAGTATATTATTAAACTATATTATTAAACTATATTATTAAGTATATTATTAAAGTATATTATTAAAGTATATTATTAAACTATATTATTCAACTATATTATTAAAGTATATTATTAAACTATATTATTAAACTATATTATTAAACTATATTATTAAAGTATATTATTAAACTATATTATTAAAGTATATTATTAAGTATATTATTAAAGTATATTATTAAAGTATATTATTAAAGTATATTATTAAAGTATATTATTAAGTATATTATTAAACTATATTATTAAACTATATTATTAAACTATAGTATTAAACTATATTATTAAACTATATTATTAAACTATATTATTAAAGTATATTATTAAACTATATTATTAAGTATATTATTAAACTATATTATTAAACTATATTATTAAAGTATATTATTAAAGTATATTATTCAACTATATTATTAAAGTATACTATTAAAGTATATTATTAAACTATATTATTAAAGTATATTATTAAAGTATATTATTAAACTTTATTATTAAACTATATTATTAAAGTATATTATTAAAGTATATTATTAAACTATATTATTAAACTATATTATTAAGTATATTATTAAAGTATATTATTAAAGTATATTATTAAACTATATTATTAAGTAAATTATTAAAGTATATTATTAAAGTATATTATTAAAGTATATTATTAAACTATATTATTAAGTATATTATTAAGTATATTATTAAACTATATTATTAAACTATATTATTAAGTATATTATTAAACTATATTATTAAAGTATATTATTAAAGTATATTATTAAACTATATTATTCAACTATATTATTAAAGTATATTATTAAAGTATATTATTAAAGTATATTATTAAACTATATTATTAAAGTATATTATTAAACTATATTATTAAAGTATATTATTAAGTATATTATTAAAGTATATTATTAAAGTATATTATTAAAGTATATTATTAAAGTATATTATTAAGTATATTATTAAACTATATTATTAAACTATATTATTAAACTATAGTATTAAACTATATTATTAAACTATATTATTAAACTATATTATTAAACTATATTATTAAACTATATTATTAAGTATATTATTAAACTATATTATTAAACTATATTATTAAAGTATATTATTCAACTATATTATTAAAGTATACTATTAAAGTATATTATTAAACTATATTATTAAAGTATATTATTAAAGTATATTATTAAACTTTATTATTAAACTATATTATTAAAGTATATTATTAAAGTATATTATTAAACTATATTATTAAGTATATTATTAAAGTATATTATTAAAGTATATTATTAAAGTATATTATTAAAGTATATTATTAAACTATATTATTAAGTAAATTATTAAAGTATATTATTAAAGTATATTATTAAAGTATATTATTCAAGTATATTATTAAACTATATTATTAAAGTATATTATTAAAGTATATTATTAAAGTATATTATTCAACTATATTATTAAAGTATATTATTAAACTATATTATTAAAGTATATTATTAAAGTATATTATTAAACTTTATTATTTAACTATATTATTAAACTATATTATTAAACTATATTATTAAGTATATTATTAAGTATATTATAAAGTATATTATTAAACTATATTATTAAGTATATTATTAAACTATATTATTAGAGTATATTATTATAGTATATTATTAAAGTATATTATTCAACTATATTATTAAAGTATATTATTAAAGTATATTATTAAAGTATATTATTAAGTATATTATTAAACTATATTATTAAGTATATTATTAAGTATATTATAAAGTATATTATTAAACTTTATTATTAAGTATATTATTAAAGTATATTATTAAACTATATTATTAAGTATATTATTAAAGTATATTATTAAAGTATATTATTAAAGTATATTATTCAACTATATTATTAAAGTATATTATTAAGTATATTATTAAACTATATTATTAAAGTATATTATTAAAGTATATTATTAAAGTATATTATTAAAGTATATTATTAAACTATATTATTAAAGTATATTATTAAGTAAATTATTAAAGTATATTATTAAAGTATATTATTAAAGTATATTATTAAAGTATATTATTAAACTATATTATTAAACTATATTATTAAAGTATATTATTAAAGTATATTATTAAAGTATATTATTAAAGTATATTATTAAAGTATATTATTAAACTATATTATTAAAGTATATTATTAAAGTATATTATTAAACTATATTATTAAAGTATATTATTAAGTATATTATTAAACTATATTATTAAACTATATTATTAAAGTATATTATTAAACTATATTATTAAAGTATATTATTAAACTATATTATTAAAGTATATTATTAAACTATATTATTAAACTATATTATTAAGTATATTATTAAACTATATTATTAAGTATATTATTAAAGTATATTATTAAACTATATTATTAAGTATATTATTAAACTATATTATTAAACTATATTATTAAACTATAGTATTAAACTATATTATTAAACTATATTATTAAACTATATTATTAAACTATATTATTAAACTATATTATTAAGTATATTATTAAACTATATTATTAAGTATATTATTAAAGTATATTATTAAACTATATTATTAAGTATATTATTAAACTATATTATTAAACTATATTATTAAACTATAGTATTAAACTATATTATTAAACTATATTATTCAACTATATTATTAAAGTATACTATTAAAGTATATTATTAAACTATATTATTAAAGTATATTATTAAAGTATATTATTAAACTTTATTATTAAACTATATTATTAAAGTATATTATTAAAGTATATTATTAAACTATATTATTAAACTATATTATTAAGTATATTATTAAAGTATATTATTAAAGTATATTATTAAAGTATATTATTAAAGTATATTATTAAGTAAATTATTAAAGTATATTATTAAAGTATATTATTAAAGTATATTATTAAACTATATTATTAAACTATATTATTAAAGTATATTATTAAAGTATATTATTAAAGTATATTATTAAAGTATATTTTTAAAGTATATTATTAAAGTATATTATTAAACTTTATTATTAAACTATATTATTAAACTATATTATTAAAGTATATTATTAAACTATATTATTAAACTATATTATTAAGTATATTATTAAAGTATATTATTAAAGTATATTATTAAAGTATATTATTAAAGTATATTATTAAACTATATTATTAAGTAAATTATTAAAGTATATTATTAAAGTATATTATTAAAGTATATTATTAAAGTATATTATTAAACTATATTATTAAAGTATATTATTAAACTATATTATTAAAGTATATTATTAAAGTATATTTTTAAAGTATATTATTAAAGTATATTATTAAAGTATATTATTAAACTATATTATTAAACTATATTATTAAACTATATTATTAAGTATATTATTATACTATATTATTAAAGTATATTATTAAAGTATATTATTAAAGTATATTATTCAACTATATTATTAAACTATATTATTAAACTATATTATTAAACTATATTATTAAAGTATATTATTAAAGTATATTATTAAACTTTATTATTTAACTATATTATTAAACTATATTATTAAACTATATTATTAAACTATATTATTAAACATTAAGTATATTGTATATTATTAAAGTATATTATTAAAGTATATTATTAAAGTATATTATTAAGTATATTGTATATTATTAAAGTATATTATTAAAGTATATTATTAAAGTATATTATTAAGTATATTATTAAACTATATTATTAAGTATATTATTAAGTATATTATAAAGTATATTATTAAACTATATTATTAAGTATATTATTAAACTATATTATTAAAGTATATTATTATAGTATATTATTAAAGTATATTATTCAACTATATTATTAAAGTATATTATTAAGTATATTATTAAACTATATTATTAAGTATATTATTAAGTATATTATAAAGTATATTATTAAACTTTATTATTAAGTATATTATTAAACTATATTATTAAAGTATATTATTAAAAGTATATTATTAAAGTATATTATTAAAGTATATTATTAAAGTATATTATTAAAGTATATTATTAAACTATATTATTAAACTATATTATTAAAGTATATTATTAAGTATATTATTAAACTATATTATTAAAGTATATTATTAAAGTATATTATTAAAGTATATTATTAAGTATATTATTAAACTATATTATTAAACTATATTATTAAAGTATATTATTCAACTATATTATTAAAGTATATTATTAAACTATATTATTAAACTATATTATTAAAGTATATTATTAAAGTATATTATTAAAGTATATTATTAAGTATATTATTAAACTATATTATTAAACTATATTATTAAACTATATTATTAAGTATATTAAACTATATTATTAAAGTATATTATTAAAGTATATTATTAAGTATATTATTAAACTATATTATTAAACTATATTATTAAACTATATTATTAAAGTATATTATTAAGTATATTATTAAACTATATTATTAAACTATATTATTAAACTATATTATTAAACTATATTATTCAACTATATTATTAAAGTATATTATTAAAGTATATTATTAAAGTATATTATTAAACTATATTATTAAACTATATTATTAAAGTATATTATTAAGTATATTATTAAACTATATTATTAAACTATATTATTAAAGTATATTATTAAAGTATATTATTCAACTATAATATTAAAGTATACTATTAAAGTATATTATTAAACTATATTATTAAAGTATACTATTAAAGTATATTATTAAACTATATTATTAAAGTATATTATTAAAGTATATTATTAAACTTTATTATTAAAGTATATTATTAAAGTATATTATTAAAGTATATTATTAAACTATATTATTAAACTATATTATTAAGTATATTATTAAAGTATATTATTAAAGTATATTTTTAAACTATATTATTAAACTATATTATTAAGTAAATTATTAAAGTATATTATTAAAGTATATTATTAAACTATATTATTAAACTATATTATTAAACTATATTATTAAACTATATTATTAAACTATATTATTAAAGTATATTATTAAAGTATATTTTTAAAGTATATTATTAAACTATATTATTAAACTATATTATTAAACTATATTATTAAACTATATTATTAAGTATATTATTATACTATATTATTAAAGTATATTATTAAAGTATATTATTAAAGTATATTATTCAACTATATTATTAAAGTATATTATTAAACTATATTATTAAACTATATTATTAAAGTATATTATTAAAGTATATTATTAAACTTTATTATTTAACTATATTATTAAACTATATTATTAAAGTATATTATTAAAGTATATTATTAAGTATATTGTATATTATTAAAGTATATTATTAAGTATATTATTAAAGTATATTATTAAGTATATTATTAAACTATATTATTAAGTATATTATTAAGTATATTATAAAGTATATTATTAAACTATATTATTAAGTATATTATTAAACTATATTATTAAAGTATATTATTATAGTATATTATTAAAGTATATTATTCAACTATATTATTAAAGTATATTATTAAAAGTATATTATTAAAGTATATTATTAAAGTATATTATTAAAGTATATTATTAAAGTATATTATTATAGTATATTATTAAAGTATATTATTAAACTATATTATTAAAGTATATTATTAAAAGTATATTATTAAACTATATTATTAAAGTATATTATTATAGTATATTATTAAAGTATATTATTAAAGTATATTATTAAAGTATATTATTAAAAGTATATTATTAAAGTATATTATTAAAGTATATTATTAAAGTATATTATTAAAGTATATTATTAAAGTATATTATTAAAGTATATTATTAAAGTATATTATTAAAGTATATTATTAAGTATATTATTAAACTATATTATTAAAGTATATTATTAAAGTATATTATTAAGTATATTATTAAACTATATTATTAAACTATATTATTAAAGTATATTATTAAAGTATATTATTCAACTATATTATTAAAGTATATTATTAAAGTATATTATTAAACTATATTATTAAACTATATTATTAAACTATATTATTAAAGTATATTATTAAGTATATTATTAAACTAAATTATTAAACTATATTATTAAACTATATTATTAAAGTATATTATTAAAGTATATTATTAAAGTATATTATTAAAGTATATTATTAAGTATATTATTAAGTATATTATTCAACTATATTATTAAAGTATATTATTAACCTATATTATTAAAGTATATTATTAAAGTATATTATTAAAGGATATTATTCAACTATATTATTAAGTATATTATTAAAGTATATTATTAAATTATATTATTAAGTATATTATTAAGTATATTATTAAACTATATTATTAAACTATATTATTAACTATATTAATAAAGTATATTATTAAAGTATATTATTAAAGTATATTATTCAACTATATTATTAAAGTATATTATTAAAGTATATTATTAAACTTTATTATTAAACTATATTATTAAACTATATTATTCAACTATATTATTAAACTATATTATTAAACTATATTATTAAGTATATTGTATATTATTAAAGTATATTATTAAAGTATATTATTAAAGTATATTATTAAGTATATTATTAAACTATATTATTAAGTATATTATTAAGTATATTATAAAGTATATTATTAAACTATATTATTAAAGTATATTATTAAAGTATATTATTAAGTATATTATTAAGTATATTATTAAAGTATATTATTAAAGTATATTATTAAAGTATATTATTAAAGTATATTATTAAGTATATTATTAAACTATATTATTAAAGTATATTATTAAAGTATATTATTAAAGTATATTATTCAACTATATTATTAAAGTATATTATTAAAGTATATTATTAAAGTATATTATTAAGTATATTATTAGGTATATTATTAAAGTATATTATTAAACTATATTATTAAGTATATTATTAAAGTATATTATTAAAGTATATTATTCAAGTATATTATTAAAGTATATTATTAAAGTATATTATTCAAGTATATTATTCAAGTATATTATTAAACTGGCCCTATAAACTGTGTTGGGATGAAAGCTAGCCACTTTGAGCAATGTGGGAAGTGCTGGGGCAGTTTGGGACAACAGGGCCAAAATGTCACTTTCACAGTCCCAAAGTGCCGTTTTCACAGTAAAAAGGCCTGGTTCACTTTTGCTTAGCTTAGTCTGTAACTTGAAAACTATGTACCGTATGGCCCTATAAACTGTGTTGGGATGAAAGCTAGCCACTTTGAGCATTGTGGCAAGAGCTGGGGCAGTTTGGGACAACAGGGAACGAACAGGGCCAAAATGTCACTTTCACAGTCCCAAAGTGCCATTTTCACAGTAAAAAAAAACAGATTCATTTTGCTTAGCTTAGTCTGTAACTTGAAAACTATGTACCGTATGGCCCTATAAACTGTGTTGGGATGAAAGCTAGCCACTTTGAGCAATGTGGGAAGTGCTGGGGCAGTTTGGGACAACAGGGCCAAAATGTCACTTTCACAGTCCCAAAGTGCCATTTTCACAGTAAAAAGGCCTGGTTCACTTTTGCTTAGCTTAGTCTGTAACTTGAAAACTATGTACCGTATGGCCCTATAAACTGTGTTGGGATGAAAGCTAGCCACTTTGAGCAATGTGGGAAGTGTTGGGGCAGTTTGGGACAACAGGGCCAAAATGTCACTTTCACAGTCCCAAAGTGCCATTTTCACAGTAAAAAAAAACAGATTCATTTTGCTTAGCTTAGTCTGTAACTTGAAAACTATGTACCGTATGGCCCTATAAACTGTGTTGGGATGAAAGCTAGCCACTTTGAGCAATGTGGGAAGTGCTGGGGCAGTTTGGGACAACAGGGCCAAAATGTCACTTTCACAGTCCCAAAGTGCCATTTTCACAGTAAAAAAAAACAGATTCATTTTGCTTAGCTTAGTCTGTAACTTGAAAACTATGTACCGTATGGCCCTATAAACTGTGTTGGGATGAAAGCTAGCCACTTTGAGCAATGTGGGAAGTGCTGGGGCAGTTTGGGACAACAGGGCCAAAATGTCACTTTCACAGTCCCAAAGTGCCATTTTCACAGTAAAAAGGCCTGGTTCACTTTTGCTTAGCTTAGTCTGTAACTTAAAAAACTATGTACCGTATGGCCCTATAAACTGTGTTGGGATGAAAGCTAGCCACTTTGAGCAATGTGGGAAGTGCTGGGGCAGTTTGGGACAACAGGGCCAAAATGTCACTTTCACAGTCCCAAAGTGCCATTTTCACAGTAAAAAAAAACAGATTAATTTTGCTTAGCTTAGTCTGTAACTTGAAAACTATGTACCGTATGGCCCTATAAACTGTGTTGGGATGAAAGCTAGCCACTTTGAGCAATGTGGGAAGTGCTGGGGCAGTTTGGGACAACAGGGCCAAAATGTCACTTTCACAGTCCCAAAGTGCCATTTTCACAGTAAAAAAAAACAGATTCATTTTGCTTAGCTTAGTCTGTAACTTGAAAACTATGTACCATATGGCCCTATAAACTGTGTTGGGATGAAAGCTAGCCACTTTGAGCAATGTGGGAAGTGCTGGGGCAGTTTGGGACAACTGGGCCAAAATGTCACTTTCACAGTCCCAAAGTGCCATTTTCACAGTAAAAAAAAAACAGATTCATTTTGCTTAGCTTAGTCTGTAACTTGAAAACTATGTACCGTATGGCCCTATAAACTGTGTTGGGATGAAAGCTAGCCACTTTGAGCAATGTGGGAAGTGCTGGGGCAGTTTGGGACAACAGGGCCAAAATGTCACTTTCACAGTCCCAAAGTGCCATTTTCACAGTAAAAAGGCCTGGTTCACTTTTGCTTAGCTTAGTCTGTAACTTGAAAACTATGTACCGTATGGCCCTATAAACTGTGTTGGGATGAAAGCTAGCCACTTTGAGCAATGTGGGAAGTGCTGGGGCAGTTTGGGACAACAGGGCCAAAATGGCACTTTCACAGTCCCAAAGTGCCATTTTCACAGTAAAAAAAAACAGATTCATTTTGCTTAGCTTAGTCTGTAACTTGAAAACTATGTACCGTATGGCCCTATAAACTGTGTTGGGATGAAAGCTAGCCACTTTGAGCAATGTGGGAAGTGCTGGGGCAGTTTGGGACAACAGGGCCAAAATGTCACTTTCACAGTCCCAAAGTGCCATTTTCACAGTAAAAAAAAACAGATTCATTTTGCTTAGCTTAGTCTGTAACTTGAAAACTATGTACCATATGGCCCTATAAACTGTGTTGGGATGAAAGCTAGCCACTTTGAGCAATGTGGGAAGTGCTGGGGCAGTTTGGGACAACTGGGCCAAAATGTCACTTTCACAGTCCCAAAGTGCCATTTTCACAGTAAAAAAAAACAGATTCATTTTGCTTAGCTTAGTCTGTAACTTGAAAACTATGTACCGTATGGCCCTATAAACTGTGTTGGGATGAAAGCTAGCCACTTTGAGCAATGTGGGAAGTGCTGGGGCAGTTTGGGACAACAGGGCCAAAATGTCACTTTCACAGTCCCAAAGTGCCATTTTCACAGTAAAAAGGCCTGGTTCACTTTTGCTTAGCTTAGTCTGTAACTTGAAAACTATGTACCGTATGGCCCTATAAACTGTGTTGGGATGAAAGCTAGCCACTTTGAGCAATGTGGGAAGTGCTGGGGCAGTTTGGGACAACAGGGCCAAAATGTCACTTTCACAGTCCCAAAGTGCCATTTTCACAGTAAAAAAAAACAGATTCATTTTGCTTAGCTTAGTCTGTAACTTGAAAACTATGTACCGTATGGCCCTATAAACTGTGTTGGGATGAAAGCTAGCCACTTTGAGCAATGTGGGAAGTGCTGGGGCAGTTTGGGACAACAGGGCCAAAATGTCACTTTCACAGTCCCAAAGTGCCATTTTCACAGTAAAAAAAAACAGATTCATTTTGCTTAGCTTAGTCTGTAACTTGAAAACTATGTACCGTATGGCCCTATAAACTGTGTTGGGATGAAAGCTAGCCACTTTGAGCAATGTGGGAAGTGCTGGGGCAGTTTGGGACAACAGGGCCAAAATGTCACTTTCACAGTCCCAAAGTGCCATTTTCACAGTAAAAAAAAACAGATTCATTTTGCTTAGCTTAGTCTGTAACTTGAAAACTATGTACCGTATGGCCCTATAAACTGTGTTGGGATGAAAGCTAGCCACTTTGAGCAATGTGGGAAGTGCTGGGGCAGTTTGGGACAACAGGGCCAAAATGTCACTTTCACAGTCCCAAAGTGCCATTTTCACAGTAAAAAGGCCTGGTTCACTTTTGCTTAGCTTAGTCTGTAACTTGAAAACTATGTACCGTATGGCCCTATAAACTGTGTTGGGATGAAAGCTAGCCACTTTGAGCAATGTGGGAAGTGCTGGGGCAGTTTGGGACAACAGGGCCAAAATGTCACTTTCACAGTCCCAAAGTGCCATTTTCACAGTAAAAAAAAACAGATTAATTTTGCTTAGCTTAGTCTGTAACTTGAAAACTATGTACCGTATGGCCCTATAAACTGTGTTGGGATGAAAGCTAGCCACTTTGAGCAATGTGGGAAGTGCTGGGGCAGTTTGGGACAACAGGGCCAAAATGTCACTTTCACAGTCCCAAAGTGCCATTTTCACAGTAAAAAGGCCTGGTTCACTTTTGCTTAGCTTAGTCTGTAACTTGAAAACTATGTACCGTATGGCCCTATAAACTGTGTTGGGATGAAAGCTAGCCACTTTGAGCAATGTGGGAAGTGCTGGGGCAGTTTGGGACAACAGGGCCAAAATGTCACTTTCACAGTCCCAAAGTGCCATTTTCACAGTAAAAAAAAACAGATTCATTTTGCTTAGCTTAGTCTGTAACTTGAAAACTATGTACCGTATGGCCCTATAAACTGTGTTGGGATGAAAGCTAGCCACTTTGAGCAATGTGGGAAGTGCTGGGGCAGTTTGGGACAACAGGGCCAAAATGTCACTTTCACAGTCCCAAAGTGCCATTTTCACAGTAAAAAGGCCTGGTTCACTTTTGCTTAGCTTAGTCTGTAACTTGAAAACTATGTACCATATGGCCCTATAAACTGTGTTGGGATGAAAGCTAGCCACTTTGAGCAATGTGGGAAGTGCTGGGGCAGTTTGGGACAACAGGGCCAAAATGTCACTTTCACAGTCCCAAAGTGCCATTTTCACAGTAAAAAAAAACAGATTCATTTTGCTTAGCTTAGTCTGTAACTTGAAAACTATGTACCGTATGGCCCTATAAACTGTGTTGGGATGAAAGCTAGCCACTTTGAGCAATGTGGGAAGTGCTGGGGCAGTTTGGGACAACAGGGCCAAAATGTCACTTTCACAGTCCCAAAGTGCCATTTTCACAGTAAAAAAAAACAGATTAATTTTGCTTAGCTTAGTCTGTAACTTGAAAACTATGTACCGTATGGCCCTATAAACTGTGTTGGGATGAAAGCTAGCCACTTTGAGCAATGTGGGAAGTGCTGGGGCAGTTTGGGACAACAGGGCCAAAATGTCACTTTCACAGTCCCAAAGTGCCATTTTCACAGTAAAAAGGCCTGGTTCACTTTTGCTTAGCTTAGTCTGTAACTTGAAAACTATGTACCGTATGGCCCTATAAACTGTGTTGGGATGAAAGCTAGCCACTTTGAGCATTGTGGCAAGAGCTGGGGCAGTTTGGGACAACAGGGAACGAACAGGGCCAAAATGTCACTTTCACAGTCCCAAAGTGCCATTTTCACAGTAAAAAAAAAAAGATTAATTTTGCTTAGCTTAGTCTGTAACTTGAAAACTATGTACCGTATGGCCCTATAAACTGTGTTGGGATGAAAGCTAGCCACTTTGAGCAATGTGGGAAGTGCTGGGGCAGTTTGGGACAACAGGGCCAAAATGTCACTTTCACAGTCCCAAAGTGCCATTTTCACAGTAAAAAAAAACAGATTCATTTTGCTTAGCTTAGTCTGTAACTTGAAAACTATGTACCATATGGCCCTATAAACTGTGTTGGGATGAAAGCTAGCCACTTTGAGCAATGTGGGAAGTGCTGGGGCAGTTTGGGACAACTGGGCCAAAATGTCACTTTCACAGTCCCAAAGTGCCATTTTCACAGTAAAAAAAAACAGATTCATTTTGCTTAGCTTAGTCTGTAACTTGAAAACTATGTACCGTATGGCCCTATAAACTGTGTTGGGATGAAAGCTAGCCACTTTGAGCAATGTGGGAAGTGCTGGGGCAGTTTGGGACAACAGGGCCAAAATGTCACTTTCACAGTCCCAAAGTGCCATTTTCACAGTAAAAAAAAAACAGATTCATTTTGCTTAGCTTAGTCTGTAACTTGAAAACTATGTACCGTATGGCCCTATAAACTGTGTTGGGATGAAAGCTAGCCACTTTGAGCAATGTGGGAAATGCTGGGGCAGTTTGGGACAACAGGGCCAAAATGTCACTTTCACAGTCCCAAAGTGCCATTTTCACAGTAAAAAAAAACAGATTCATTTTGCTTAGCTTAGTCTGTAACTTGAAAACTATGTACCGTATGGCCCTATAAACTGTGTTGGGATGAAAGCTAGCCACTTTGAGCAATGTGGGAAGTGCTGGGGCAGTTTGGGACAACAGGGCCAAAATGTCACTTTCACAGTCCCAAAGTGCCATTTTCACAGTAAAAAAAAACAGATTCATTTTGCTTAGCTTAGTCTGTAACTTGAAAACTATGTACCGTATGGCCCTATAAACTGTGTTGGGATGAAAGCTAGCCACTTTGACCAATGTGGGAAGTGCTGGGGCAGTTTGGGACAACAGGGCCAAAATGTCACTTTCACAGTCCCAAAGTGCCATTTTCACAGTAAAAAGGCCTGGTTCACTTTTGCTTAGCTTAGTCTGTAACTTGAAAACTATGTACCGTATGGCCCTATAAACTGTGTTGGGATGAAAGCTAGCCACTTTGAGCAATGTGGGAAGTGCTGGGGCAGTTTGGGACAACAGGGCCAAAATGTCACTTTCACAGTCCCAAAGTGCCATTTTCACAGTAAAAATAAACAGATTCATTTTGCTTAGCTTAGTCTGTAACTTGAAAACTATGTACCGTATGGCCCTATAAACTGTGTTGGGATGAAAGCTAGCCACTTTGAGCAATGTGGGAAGTGCTGGGGCAGTTTGGGACAACAGGGCCAAAATGTCACTTTCACAGTCCCAAAGTGCCATTTTCACAGTAAAAAGGCCTGGTTCACTTTTGCTTAGCTTAGTCTGTAACTTGAAAACTATGTACCGTATGGCCCTATAAACTGTGTTGGGATGAAAGCTAGCCACTTTGAGCAATGTGGGAAGTGCTGGGGCAGTTTGGGACAACAGGGCCAAAATGTCACTTTCACAGTCCCAAAGTGCCATTTTCACAGTAAAAAAAAACAGATTCATTTTGCTTAGCTTAGTCTGTAACTTGAAAACTATGTACCGTATGGCCCTATAAACTGTGTTGGGATGAAAGCTAGCCACTTTGAGCAATGTGGGAAGTGCTGGGGCAGTTTGGGACAACAGGGCCAAAATGTCACTTTCACAGTCCCAAAGTGCCATTTTCACAGTAAAAAAAAACAGATTCATTTTGCTTAGCTTAGTCTGTAACTTGAAAACTATGTACCGTATGGCCCTATAAACTGTGTTGGGATGAAAGCTAGCCACTTTGAGCAATGTGGGAAGTGCTGGGGCAGTTTGGGACAACAGGGCCAAAATGTCACTTTCACAGTCCCAAAGTGCCATTTTCACAGTAAAAAAAAACAGATTCATTTTGCTTAGCTTAGTCTGTAACTTGAAAACTATGTACCGTATGGCCCTATAAACTGTGTTGGGATGAAAGCTAGCCACTTTGAGCAATGTGGGAAGTGCTGGGGCAGTTTGGGACAACAGGGCCAAAATGTCACTTTCACAGTCCCAAAGTGCCATTTTCACAGTAAAAAAAAACAGATTAATTTTGCTTAGCTTAGTCTGTAACTTGAAAACTATGTACCGTATGGCCCTATAAACTGTGTTGGGATGAAAGCTAGCCACTTTGAGCATTGTGGCAAGAGCTGGGGCAGTTTGGGACAACAGGGATCGAACAGGGCCAAAATGTCACTTTCACAGCAATGTGGGAATGTGGGAAGCAATGTGGGAAGTGCTGGGGCAGTTTGGGACAACAGGGCCAAAATGTCACTTTCACAGTCCCAAAGTGCCATTTTCACAGTAAAAAGGCCTGGTTCACTTTTGCTTAGCTTAGTCTGTAACTTGAAAACTATGTACCGTATGGCCCTATAAACTGTGTTGGGATGAAAGCTAGCCACTTTGAGCAATGTGGGAAGTGCTGGGGCAGTTTGGGACAACAGGGCCAAAATGTCACTTTCACAGTCCCAAAGTGCCATTTTCACAGTAAAAAGGCCTGGTTCACTTTTGCTTAGCTTAGTCTGTAACTTGAAAACTATGTACCGTATGGCCCTATAAACTGTGTTGGGATGAAAGCTAGCCACTTTGAGCAATGTGGGAAGTGCTGGGGCAGTTTGGGACAACAGGGCCAAAATGTCACTTTCACAGTCCCAAAGTGCCATTTTCACAGTAAAAAGGCCTGGTTCACTTTTGCTTAGCTTAGTCTGTAACTTGAAAACTATGTACCGTATGGCCCTATAAACTGTGTTGGGATGAAAGCTAGCCACTTTGAGCAATGTGGGAAGTGCTGGGGCAGTTTGGGACAACAGGGCCAAAATGTCACTTTCACAGTCCCAAAGTGCCATTTTCACAGTAAAAAGGCCTGGTTCACTTTTGCTTAGCTTAGTCTGTAACTTGAAAACTATGTACCGTATGGCCCTATAAACTGTGTTGGGATGAAAGCTAGCCACTTTGAGCAATGTGGGAAGTGCTGGGGCAGTTTGGGACAACAGGGCCAAAATGTCACTTTCACAGTCCCAAAGTGCCGTTTTCACAGTAAAAAAAAAAAGATTCATTTTGCTTAGCTTAGTCTGTAACTTGAAAACTATGTACCGTATGGCCCTATAAACTGTGTTGGGATGAAAGCTAGCCACTTTGAGCAATGTGGGAAGTGCTGGGGCAGTTTGGGACAACAGGGCCAAAATGTCACTTTCACAGTCCCAAAGTGCCATTTTCACAGTAAAAAGGCCTGGTTCACTTTTGCTTAGCTTAGTCTGTAACTTGAAAACTATGTACCGTATGGCCCTATAAACTGTGTTGGGATGAAAGCTAGCCACTTTGAGCATTGTGGCAAGAGCTGGGGCAGTTTGGGACAACAGGGAACGAACAGGGCCAAAATGTCACTTTCACAGTCCCAAAGTGCCATTTTCACAGTAAAAAGGCCTGGTTCACTTTTGCTTAGCTTAGTCTGTAACTTGAAAACTATGTACCGTATGGCCCTATAAACTGTGTTGGGATGAAAGCTAGCCACTTTGAGCAATGTGGGAAGTGCTGGGGCAGTTTGGGACAACAGGGCCAAAATGTCACTTTCACAGTCCCAAAGTGCCATTTTCACAGTAAAAAGGCCTGGTTCACTTTTGCTTAGCTTAGTCTGTAACTTGAAAACTATGTACCGTATGGCCCTATAAACTGTGTTGGGATGAAAGCTAGCCACTTTGAGCAATGTGGGAAGTGCTGGGGCAGTTTGGGACAACAGGGCCAAAATGTCACTTTCACAGTCCCAAAGTGCCATTTTCACAGTAAAAAGGCCTGGTTCACTTTTGCTTAGCTTAGTCTGTAACTTGAAAACTATGTACCGTATGGCCCTATAAACTGTGTTGGGATGAAAGCTAGCCACTTTGAGCAATGTGGGAAGTGCTGGGGCAGTTTGGGACAACAGGGCCAAAATGTCACTTTCACAGTCCCAAAGTGCCGTTTTCACAGTAAAAAAAAAAGATTAATTTTGCTTAGCTTAGTCTGTAACTTGAAAACTATGTACCGTATGGCCCTATAAACTGTGTTGGGATGAAAGCTAGCCACTTTGAGCAATGTGGGAAGTGCTGGGGCAGTTTGGGACAACAGGGCCAAAATGTCACTTTCACAGTCCCAAAGTGCCATTTTCACAGTAAAAAGGCCTGGTTCACTTTTGCTTAGCTTAGTCTGTAACTTGAAAACTATGTACCGTATGGCCCTATAAACTGTGTTGGGATGAAAGCTAGCCACTTTGAGCAATGTGGGAAGTGCTGGGGCAGTTTGGGACAACAGGGCCAAAATGTCACTTTCACAGTCCCAAAGTGCCATTTTCACAGTAAAAAGGCCTGGTTCACTTTTGCTTAGCCTAGTCTGTAACTTGAAAACTATGTACCGTATGGCCCTATAAACTGTGTTGGGATGAAAGCTAGCCACTTTGAGCAATGTGGGAAGTGCTGGGGCAGTTTGGGACAACAGGGCCAAAATGTCACTTTCACAGTCCCAAAGTGCCATTTTCACAGTAAAAAGGCCTGGTTCACTTTTGCTTAGCTTAGTCTGTAACTTGAAAACTATGTACCGTATGGCCCTATAAACTGTGTTGGGATGAAAGCTAGCCACTTTGAGCAATGTGGGAAGTGCTGGGGCAGTTTGGGACAACAGGGCCAAAATGTCACTTTCACAGTCCCAAAGTGCCATTTTCACAGTAAAAAGGCCTGGTTCACTTTTGCTTAGCCTAGTCTGTAACTTGAAAACTATGTACCGTATGGCCCTATAAACTGTGTTGGGATGAAAGCTAGCCACTTTGAGCAATGTGGGAAGTGCTGGGGCAGTTTGGGACAACAGGGCCAAAATGTCACTTTCACAGTCCCAAAGTGCCATTTTCACAGTAAAAAGGCCTGGTTCACTTTTGCTTAGCCTAGTCTGTAACTTGAAAACTATGTACCGTATGGCCCTATAAACTGTGTTGGGATGAAAGCTAGCCACTTTGAGCAATGTGGGAAGTGCTGGGGCAGTTTGGGACAACAGGGCCAAAATGTCACTTTCACAGTCCCAAAGTGCCATTTTCACAGTAAAAAGGCCTGGTTCACTTTTGCTTAGCTTAGTCTGTAACTTGAAAACTATGTACCGTATGGCCCTATAAACTGTGTTGGGATGAAAGCTAGCCACTTTGAGCAATGTGGGAAGTGCTGGGGCAGTTTGGGACAACAGGGCCAAAATGTCACTTTCACAGTCCCAAAGTGCCATTTTCACAGTAAAAAGGCCTGGTTCACTTTTGCTTAGCTTAGTCTGTAACTTGAAAACTATGTACCGTATGGCCCTATAAACTGTGTTGGGATGAAAGCTAGCCACTTTGAGCAATGTGGGAAGTGCTGGGGCAGTTTGGGACAACAGGGCCAAAATGTCACTTTCACAGTCCCAAAGTGCCATTTTCACAGTAAAAAGGCCTGGTTCACTTTTGCTTAGCTTAGTCTGTAACTTGAAAACTATGTACCGTATGGCCCTATAAACTGTGTTGGGATGAAAGCTAGCCACTTTGAGCAATGTGGGAAGTGCTGGGGCAGTTTGGGACAACAGGGCCAAAATGTCACTTTCACAGTCCCAAAGTGCCGTTTTCACAGTAAAAAAAAAAAGATTCATTTTGCTTAGCTTAGTCTGTAACTTGAAAACTATGTACCGTATGGCCCTATAAACTGTGTTGGGATGAAAGCTAGCCACTTTGAGCAATGTGGGAAGTGCTGGGGCAGTTTGGGACAACAGGGCCAAAATGTCACTTTCACAGTCCCAAAGTGCCATTTTCACAGTAAAAAGGCCTGGTTCACTTTTGCTTAGCTTAGTCTGTAACTTGAAAACTATGTACCGTATGGCCCTATAAACTGTGTTGGGATGAAAGCTAGCCACTTTGAGCATTGTGGCAAGAGCTGGGGCAGTTTGGGACAACAGGGAACGAACAGGGCCAAAATGTCACTTTCACAGTCCCAAAGTGCCATTTTCACAGTAAAAAGGCCTGGTTCACTTTTGCTTAGCTTAGTCTGTAACTTGAAAACTATGTACCGTATGGCCCTATAAACTGTGTTGGGATGAAAGCTAGCCACTTTGAGCAATGTGGGAAGTGCTGGGGCAGTTTGGGACAACAGGGCCAAAATGTCACTTTCACAGTCCCAAAGTGCCATTTTCACAGTAAAAAGGCCTGGTTCACTTTTGCTTAGCTTAGTCTGTAACTTGAAAACTATGTACCGTATGGCCCTATAAACTGTGTTGGGATAAAAGCTAGCCACTTTGAGCAATGTGGGAAGTGCTGGGGCAGTTTGGGACAACAGGGCCAAAATGTCACTTTCACAGTCCCAAAGTGCCATTTTCACAGTAAAAAGGCCTGGTTCACTTTTGCTTAGCTTAGTCTGTAACTTGAAAACTATGTACCGTATGGCCCTATAAACTGTGTTGGGATGAAAGCTAGCCACTTTGAGCAATGTGGGAAGTGCTGGGGCAGTTTGGGACAACAGGGCCAAAATGTCACTTTCACAGTCCCAAAGTGCCGTTTTCACAGTAAAAAAAAAAAGATTCATTTTGCTTAGCTTAGTCTGTAACTTGAAAACTATGTACCGTATGGCCCTATAAACTGTGTTGGGATGAAAGCTAGCCACTTTGAGCAATGTGGGAAGTGCTGGGGCAGTTTGGGACAACAGGGCCAAAATGTCACTTTCACAGTCCCAAAGTGCCATTTTCACAGTAAAAAGGCCTGGTTCACTTTTGCTTAGCTTAGTCTGTAACTTGAAAACTATGTACCGTATGGCCCTATAAACTGTGTTGGGATGAAAGCTAGCCACTTTGAGCAATGTGGGAAGTGCTGGGGCAGTTTGGGACAACAGGGCCAAAATGTCACTTTCACAGTCCCAAAGTGCCATTTTCACAGTAAAAAGGCCTGGTTCACTTTTGCTTAGCTTAGTCTGTAACTTGAAAACTATGTACCGTATGGCCCTATAAACTGTGTTGGGATGAAAGCTAGCCACTTTGAGCAATGTGGGAAGTGCTGGGGCAGTTTGGGACAACAGGGCCAAAATGTCACTTTCACAGT